>NW_026600636.1:106337-154449 GCF_029448725.1 Salvelinus fontinalis | reverse complement strand
CACCTCACTCCTCAACACTGGATTACACTATGACTGTCCACAAATCACCTCACTCCTCAACACTGGATTACACTATGACTGTCAACACATCACCTCACTCCTCAACACTGGATTACACTATGACTGTCCACACGTCACCTCGTTCAGTACATGTAAAACACTGTCACTTCAGAAGACGTAATCACAGTCATACTATTTGTGTTGTTTCAAGCTGTTTATTTCTGTTTATTTGTGTACCCTTTTCTGGAGAACAGCATACTAGATGAACAGACAGGAAGTGAGGAGCGCTACAAGTCATAGTTGTTTTAGCAGAGAGATTGGCTGTGTTATTATCTACGCATAGTCCCTTTAATAACTCTACATGTACATATTACCTCAATTACCTTGACTAACCGGTGCCCCCGCACATTGACTCTGTACCGGTACCCCCTGTATATAGCCTCGCTATTGTTATTTTTAATTATTTGTTACTTTTATTACATACTTTTTATTATGTATTTTTCTTAAAACTGCATTGTTGGTTAAGGGCTTGTAAGTAAGCATTTCACAGTAAGGTCTACAACTGTTGTATTCAACGCATGTGACAAATAAAATTTGATTTGATTTTGTTTGAATAAAACACACCCTTCCTGCCAAGGATTTATTCAAGTAAGGGAGGATGGATGCGTATTTAGAGTATTCAAGCAGGGCCCTAGATCAATGGAAAGTTCCTGACAAGCTGATCTAGCTACCGATGCTATAGGAGACCCATCCGAGTAGGGGCCTTGGACATTGGGCAGCATGCTCTCCTCTCTCCCTAAACCCATTTTCCCCTTCCTGCCCCCTCCTCTGCAGTGAACCCAATGTGCTAGATGAGTCTCAAGGACTGGAAGAGGGTAACCTGTCTAGGTACAGTGTCACGTCACAGCCCCCCTGTGTGTTGCGTCTCTCTGCGTCTCTCTGTGTGCAGTTTGGGGGAGGCTCGGCCAGTCGGACGGCCTCCTCTGACTTCTTCGTTTTCCTCACTCATTATCTCATCCAATCAAAACCGCCGTTGGTCTATCACCCTTCCTCTTCGTATAGGTCTAATGTAACGTAGTCTCTTGTTCCCCCTCGTAGCTCCCACACTGATCCACCCACCCATCTCAAGTCATCCGCTGTTGCCTCTTTAACCCTTTAAGTCCCTGGGCGGTGTGAGGATGCTGGGGAGCCAGTGGTAATGTGTCTCAGTCCATCGGTGCCATCATGGTCTTCATACTGTTTCAGGCTTTTCACTGTTCAAATTGGACGTCCTCTCCAGGATACCAATCTGTGGGGCATGGGGTACTGGAGTGGCAATCGATCAATGAAATGATTGCATGTATCTTATCAAGAAGTCTAACGTTACCAGATAGGTTCATGTTCTAGTTCGGTGCACTGGTAATATGGTACGAGCTGTCTACATAAGAACACAGATCACTCCAGACCTCATAACCCCCTTTGTGTTTTGGTGTATTCTTGTGCTGTGATTGGGTGTCCTTGATTGGTGGGTGTGTCGGTGTGGTGTGCAGTGGAGTGATTGGGGAGAGATGGGAAGAATGGAAGGAGCAGTGGACAGACACACGTCCTCTTGACTCTCCTATGTGTCTCAGTGAAAGAGAGAGTTCATTAGGAGAAGCACTACCTCTGTGTTGTACTGATTGTTTTTGTCTGTCTGTCTCTGCATGTCTATCTGTCTGTCTCTGTGTCTCTGCATGTCTGCATGTCTGTCTCTTTGTCTGTCTGCCTCGCTGTCTCTACATGTCTGTCTGTCTCTGTGTCTCTCTGTCTGTCTCTCTGTCTGTCTGTCTGTCTGTCTGTCTGGTTGGGTTGTGTAGGGTGGCCAGTGTGCAGAGTGAACCAGGACAGCAGAACCTCTTGAACCAACCTCCGCTGGGACGCAATAGAGGACTGAGACAGGTGAGAGTAGTCTTAAAGGTGGAACTTAGAATTTTTAAATAAATAGCTCCTTTTAAGTTTATTGAGAAAATAATTGTTTTTTAAATGCATTGTTCTCAATTATTGAATTGGAATTTCAGTTTACTACCCGAATTGACTGACTTCAATTAACCCTGGTTTATACGTTTTTTCCATTTGGTGTGTGTGACGGGGTGTGGCTGAAGCAATGAGTGATGTATTTAAAGGGCAGCAGTGCATTTTGAACACACAACCCCTCCCCGTTTCCCGGGTCGTTCAGTACAGCACCGTTTCCCTTTCATTGAATGTTCCACTACATTTTTTTGCATACTGAACGCAGCCCTGGTCTTGTCACATGGTCAGGGAAAACGATGTCCCTAATTGTGGATAATGATGAAGAGGCTATCCTCATTGACATTCACAGTGGAAATGATGTGTGGATTGGGTTAATTGATATTTCAATGCAGTTGCGACGCCCCCTGCTGTCTCTTCCGAAGAGTGAGGCGCGAGGACCAGGTCGCTCTGGAGCCCGACTCTCCACCACCCGCAGGAGCATCCAGCCCAAGAACAGACCTCTGGGTAACTGTGTGTGTGTGTGTGTGTGTCTGTTGTGTGAGAGAGATTGTGTAACTATAGCAACCTTGCCCTACACTTCAGATCAAGCACACTGCAGTTCACATTCAGACCTTGTGATATTAACTATTAATACTCAGTATTTGCTCATGAACGTATCTCTGATAATCTGACTCCTCCAACTGTGTTGACTTGAACTGACATGTACCGATCCTCCTCATTCACAACCGTTGTCTCTGTTCCAATGTGTCTTTATCCCCTGTCACCTCCGACCCCAATAACTGACTCTGTTCATTCTGTGTTCTGTTTATGCCTTTGTTTCGATTCGAAATAAAGAAACGTTATTGGACTGCGAAGGTGAGACACCTATACTCCCCCCTCTCCTCTTGCAACGTAACAACGCCCTCTCTCTGAAACCTCTCACCTGATACGTTTCTCTGCATGTCTGTCTTGCATCCCCCCTCGCTCCCGCTCCCGCCCCCTCCACTCCTCTCCCTCGCCCCTGGTAGTGTGTCCGCTAGTCCCCAAGTTGGCGCTGTGATGGACTGTGTATGTGATGACTGTGATGTCTCCTCAGCAACCCACGGGTGGGACCAGAAAAGGGTCGTCACCTTCACGGAGGGCCAGCAGGCTCAGGGAAAGTCCCCCGACCCAGGTGGCGCCAATGCGCACCCAGAGGGCAGGAAGGCCAGCCCGGCCCCTCCAATCGCTCCCCCTGCTGCCCCTGGGGCCTCATCCTCGGCCACCGTCAAAGCTGACCTCCACAGCCCTGCCAAGAAACAGGTACGACTGGGGGAGTAAGGATATTTTATGACATTGTTGATTCTCACAGGCTTCTGTAGTTTGTACCATGTTTACTTGGTAAGAAGGTACGCAGAACGGCCATTTTGCATATCCTGCATTTTGTACGTTCCTAGGGTGTATACTAGGCTTAAAGTGATAATCCACTCCAGACATGAAACTCATGAAACTCCTCTCAATGTGGTGCTCTATAAGTGGGTAAAATAACTACTTGATTATTTAACTTCTATGTGGTTTGTCTGGGAAATGTTATTTTATCATGTTGTATCGCGTCATCACGATAAAGTTCTCGTCGCTGGAGATAAGGAATAACGTTTTTAAAACAACTAGCTGCACTCCATATCTCAAAATCAGCCAATAGATGGTATGGGGATATGGTATGGGGAGATGGTATGGGGATATGGTATGGGGATATGTTGATATGGTATGGGGATATGTTGATATGGTATGGGGAGATGGTATGGGGAGATGGTATGGGGATATGTTGATATGGTATGGGGAGATGGTATGGGGATATGGTATGGGGATATGTTGATATGGTATGGGGAGATGGTATGGGGATATGTTGATATGGTATGGGGATATGGTATGGGGATACTTGAAACTAAATAGCGTAATAGTGTTCAACTCAGTTTCTTCTTCAACTACCATCATCGGGCAATGCCCGTTTCTCCTCTCCCTCCTCGCCCTGGCCTGTGTCTGTTTCTGTGGTGAATAATGAAGGGTATATGACAAGACGCCATTGATCACGTCACACCATTAATTTCTATGTGAAGACTCAATACCGCATTGAAGCCAAATGAAGTTGGTTAGAGGCCCAGTACAGTCAAACATGTGTTTTATATCTATTTCCACACTGAGGTTGGAATAATACTGTGAAAATGTTGATAATGCCCTTTTACTGTAAGAGCTGTTTGAAAAGACCAGCTGAAATGTCCTCCTGTTTCGGTGGGATGGAGTTTTGGCCTGCCTGTTGACATCAATAAGAAAGTGTTCCAAACCTCTGCCAATAATATCTCGTTTTCAGATGTCCCCTCCCCACTCAGACCGCTCCCAGGCAATCCTAGCAAAATTCTTGCTATAGAAATGTCTCTTTGCAAAGAAGCTATTTTTGTTACCTTTTGACCATTTTAATTAAAAACATTCACAGCAAGGTTCTTCATTTTTACCCAGAAATGATTTGATATTGAGATAAAAACGGCTGCAATGGACCTCCTAAGATGGCTTCTCATGGAGACAACATGCTACACCAGGAAGTGATGTTGCTAGTTAACTCAGTGCTGCCCACTCTCATTGATTAACTCCAGTAGAAGGCCGAACAGGGTACTGCATGCTGCCATTAGCAACTCAAGTATCCTCAGAACTTCTTCTGTGTGCGATTTTGAAATAATCGGTTAGAGCACATACATCTGGTATATTAGAAACAATTATTGGTACCATGACTGTCTTCTAAACAATTTTTTATTTACATGAAGATTGACCACGAAGATCGCAATTTTTCCATTCATTATAATGGGGGATCCTGTTTTCTTCTAACAGCGCCTGCAGTACTGCGGTCGGCCTTGAACCTCCGTGGCTTCAATGAGAGGGGGCATTTGTTCTGCCCTGGTGGGAAAGCATGGGAAAGGGCCGTAGCCATAGCAATTTAAGACCCTCCACTCCTCGAGGTAGACAATCTGCAGGTGAAACCATATAATGAATGGGTTGGACATGGTGAGATTGTAGACTTTTTCAGCTAGCTATCTACTTCACACGCGGACAATGACTTTGGTATTACTGTGTGTAGCTACGTTTGCTAGCTAGCTAGCTACCTAGCATAGACTGTAAAAAGCCCAGCGAGAGATCATTGCGTTATGGGTTTTGTAGTCGGCTTGAGGTGCAAGATTTCCACAACAATTTTCACATGTTGCTACCAACCTTATTAAAACGACAAAATTACACATTTATTCACTTAATGTTTTGCTCCCATGTTAGTGTTATTTAACCCTGTAAATCATATTCATTTGTAGTTTTGAGAGGATTATTCATTTAAGTCATCACTCATTACAGAAGAGACAGAGAGTGAGGAATGAGAGTGATGGGAATGAATGTGAGTTCTCTATATTTAACAGAGCATGGACTAAGTAAGTCTTTGAAATATCACTCTTCTCCCACTTGTTTCCTGGTTCTAGTTATCGATGGAGAGCAAGGAGAAACGAGAACAGTGGGGCCTCCGCAGCAGCCTCTCTCCTCGGCCCTCCATCTCCCGCGCCTCCACCCCCACCCCACCCTCCTCCTGCTCTCCTCTCCCTCCTCCACCTCTCCCCATCTCTCGCACCTGTTCTCCCCTCCCCCCTCTGCCGATCCTGGGGATCCAACCCCCCGCTCCCCCCACCCACCTCTTCCATCCTGGTCCGTCCTCCCATCAGACCCCCGAGAGCCCCGAGGACGAGGACACGACTGCCCTGCTGGGGAGGAACGCAGACACCCTACTCCACATTTCAGAGGACAATGGGGGCACAGAGAACCCCCTGCTCGCCCCCCTGCTCTCCCCCCGCCGCTCGCCCGCCCTGCCCCCCCGCCGCTCCCCCCTCCCCATCTCCCCAGTCGACCTGGACCTGGATGAGTCCCACGTCTGAGAAGCGTCCCTGTAACGTTCCAGTAACGTTTTGTTAACATTTCAGTAACAAAACTCGTAACGTAACGTTATAACTAGGGCCAGGAGTTTTTCCCTGACTGAACTTGCGTGACCGCACTAGGAAAAAGTCCTGGCCCTAGTTACAAGGCTCTAAACTACAGACGTAGGCTATAACTAGGGCCCGGAGTTTTGACCCTTTAGGTTATATCACATGGTCCGGCTGGGGAAACTCCTGGTCCTAGTTATGACCCTGGCAGGGTAGCTTCTCTGTGTCGGTCCCCTTCTATATCTTTGGAGTCTGTGTTTAGACATTGAGCTGCCTGATAACTCTGTCCTTCTAGCCAACGGAGGTCAGAGGGCACTTGAAAAATGAGGAACCTGTTGGAATACTCTAAACATAAAAATGCATCCTCCCTTCCTTGATCTGATCTGACATAAAATGACTGGGGAAATCAGTGCAGTAGAATCCTTGCTCTCACCTATCCAATCACGTTAGATTAGTGATTACCTCAAAAAAAGAAGGGAGGAAAGATGCATCTTTAGAGTATTAGAACAGGGCCAAGGACCAAGACCTGTTAGTGTTCTCCTCTTGCCCACTCCCCTGCCCCTCTCTCCCCTTCTCTCTCTGCTCTCTTCTGTCCTGTTAGAGCACCAAGATGAAATCCATACTTCACTATGTCTACAGTACCAGTACCCTGGCACCCTCACCTCGGACATTTCAACCCATCTCATAGCAAAGTATTCAAATCAAATGCAGAATCAACATGCCTTCTTCACACGTCAGGGTGGATTAATCCACGGTGTCCAACAGGTGATCAAGTGGGACTGTTACTGTTGCTAGGTAGATCACAAGAGAAGGGAGATGTTTCCAGCCATTGGCTGCTACAAACAGACATCTGTTTACCTATAGGGTGACCGTGTCACCTCTCAAGAACTGTTTACAGTGAAGCTGCTGAAGGGTAAACTGTTGACTAGAGAAATTAAATGTATATTAGCTATGATATTATAATATTATGAAATGTATTATATTTAATCCTGAAGACTATTTTAAAGAAATATTTAATATATATAATTGTCAAAGTATTGCAGAGAGGCATAGTATGTTTGTCATTAGGATAATATATTAGTGGCCTTCCAGGTGGCACTGCGGTCTAGGGCACTGCATGGCAGTGCTTGAGGCATCAATACAGACCCAGGTTCGATCCCAGGCTGTGTCACAACCGGCCGTGGGAGTCCCATAGGTGGGCGCACAATTGGCCCAGCGTTGTCTGGGTTTGGCCGGGGAGGCTTTACTTGGCTCATGGAGTTCTAGTGACAACCAGTTTAGGCCCAGTGGATGGATGTTGTTTTATGTGTAACCAAATTCATGTTTCGTTTTGAATAGCCTCCAAAGTAATACGGCCCTTCTGTTGTTCTGAAAGCATCATGCATAAAGAATAGGTAACTGCTTATGGGCACTGACGTATTATTAGTATGTCCCAGTAATGTCATAGAGTTTATAATGCTGCTTTTTATTGTTGTGTTTTCAATGTCTTGAAGAAAGGTTTCTAGTACTCAGAATCAGGGATCTTGTTGGCATAATGTTTTGAGTTGTAGCAGATAGGATACCTCCTTGTTCAACTTATGCTTTAAACTAGAGAACTGGGAGGACCCCTCCAGCTCCTTGATAATGGTCTGTACCCTGACCGAGGTCCCCTTATGTGCCATGGGGCTTGGTAGAGTCCAAACCTGAGATGGGTGTGCTGCAGTCTACTATCTTCTGGTTAATGTTGGTTTTGCACCAGATCAGTGAAAAGAGGATGTAGTTATGAACTAAACTGTGTAAAAACATTAGGAACAACTTCCTCATATTGAGTTGCATCTCCTTTTCCCCTCAAAACAGCTTCAATTGGTCGAGTCATGGACTCTGAAAGTTGTGGAAAGCGTTCCACACAGGGATGCTGGCCCATGTTGACTCCAATGCTTCCCACAATTGTATCAAGTTGGCTGGATGTCCTTTGGGTGGTGGACCATTCTTGATACACATGGGAAACTGTTGGGCGTGAAAACCCCAGAAACGTTGCAGTTACATTTACATTACATTTAAGTCATTTAGCAGACGCTCTTATCCAGAGCGACTTACAAATTGGTGCATTCACCTTGACACAAACCGGTACGCCTGGCTCTTACTACCATATCCCCTTGAAAGGCACTTAAATCATTAGTCTTGCCCATTTACCCTCTGAATGGCACACATACACAAGCCATGTCTCAATTGTCTCAAGGATTAAAAATCATTCTTTAACCTGTCTCCTCCCCTTCATCTACACTGACTGAAGTGGATTTATGAGGGATCATAGCTTTCACCTGGATTCACCTGGTCAGTCTATGTCATGGACAGAGCAGGTGTTCCTAATGGTTTGTACACTCAGTTATATGTGAAAGGAAGAACTGGGCTTTTCCTGAATATCTTCTACCATTTCCTCCTGTTTGACGGCATCAGTGCAGAAGCCTTAGTAGTGATATAAATAGGTGCCATAATGCACATATGACCATTGCACTGTGAGTCGGTCTCATAGCTGTGTTTGCTTCTGTGTGTGATCTAAATGTACTGCTGTGTAGTTCCCACAGAGGAGGCTGGTTATCAGATCTATAGTGCCCATATCATTAGAGGGGTTATCAGATCTATAGTGCCCATATCATTAGAGGGGTTATCAGATCTATAGTGCCCATATCGTTAGAGGGGTTATCAGATCTATAGTGCCCATATCGTTAGAGGGGTTATCAGATCTATAGTGCCCATATCGTTAGAGGGGTTATCAGATCTATAGTGCCATATCATTAGAGGGGTTATCAGATCTATAGTGCCCATATCGTTAGAGGGGTTATCAGATCTATAGTGCCCATATCGTTAGAGGGGTTATCAGATATGTAGTGCCCATATCGT
The DNA here is from genome assembly GCF_029448725.1 of Salvelinus fontinalis. Taxonomy (NCBI): domain Eukaryota; kingdom Metazoa; phylum Chordata; class Actinopteri; order Salmoniformes; family Salmonidae; genus Salvelinus; species Salvelinus fontinalis. Next base: position 145,618 of record NW_026600636.1, on the reverse strand, counting down.
TAGAGGGGTTATCAGATCTATAGTGCCCATATCGTTAGAGGGGTTATCAGATCTATAGTGCCCATATCGTTAGAGGGGTTATCAGATCTATAGTGCCCATATCGTTAGAGGGGTTATCAGATCTATAGTGCCCATATCGTTAGAGGGGTTATCAGATCTATAGTGCCCATATCGTTAGAGGGGTTATCAGATCTATAGTGCCCATATCGTTAGAGGGGTTATCAGATCTATAGTGCCCATATCGTTAGAGGGGTTATCAGATCTATAGTGCCATATCATTAGAGGGGTTATCAGATCTATAGTGCCCATATCGTTAGAGGGGTTATCAGATCTATAGTGCCCATATCGTTAGAGGGGTTATCAGATCTATAGTGCCCATATCATTAGAGGGGTTATCAGATCTATAGTGCCCATATCGTTAGAGGCGTTATCAGATCTATAGTGCCCATATCGTTAGAGGGGTTATCAGATCTATAGTGCCCATATCATTAGAGGGGTTATCAGATCTATAGTGCCCATATCGTTAGAGGGGTTATCAGATCTATAGTGCCCATATCGTTAGAGGGGTTATCAGATCTATAGTGCCCATATCGTTAGAGGGGTTATCAGATCTATAGTGCCCATATCATTAGAGGGGTTATCAGATCTATAGTGCCCATATCGTTAGAGGGGTTATCAGATCTATAGTGCCCATATCGTTAGAGGCGTTATCAGATCTATAGTGCCCATATCATTAGAGGGGTTATCAGATCTATAGTGCCCATATCATTAGAGGGGTTATCAGATCTATAGTGCCCATATCGTTAGAGGCGTTATCAGATCTATAGTGCCCATATCGTTAGAGGGGTTATCAGATCTATAGTGCCCATATCGTTAGAGGGGTTATCAGATCTATAGTGCCCATATCGTTAGAGGGGTTATCAGATCTATAGTGCCCATATCGTTAGAGGGGTTATCAGATCTATAGTGCCCATATCGTTAGAGGGGTTATCAGATCTATAGTGCCCATATCATTAGAGGGGTTATCAGATCTATAGTGCCCATATCGTTAGAGGGGTTATCAGATCTATAGTGCCCATATCGTTAGAGGGGTTATCAGATCTATAGTGCCCATATCGTTAGAGGGGTTATCAGATCTATAGTGCCCATATCGTTAGAGGGGTTATCAGATCTATAGTGCCCATATCGTTAGAGGGGTTATCAGATCTATAGTGCCATATCGTTAGAGGCGTTATCAGATCTATAGTGCACATATCGTTAGAGGGGTTATCAGATCTATAGTGCCCATATCGTTAGAGGGGTTATCAGATCTATAGTGCCCATATCGTTAGAGGGGTTATCAGATCTATAGTGCCCATATCATTAGAGGCGTTATCAGATCTATAGTGCCCATATCATTAGAGGGGTTATCAGATCTATAGTGCCCATATCATTAGAGGGGTTATCAGATCTATAGTGCCCATATCGTTAGAGGGGTTATCAGATCTATAGTGCCCATATCGTTAGAGGGGTTATCAGATCTATAGTGCCCATATCGTTAGAGGGGTTATCAGATCTATAGTGCCCATATCGTTAGAGGGGTTATCAGATCTATAGTGCCATATCGTTAGAGGGGTTATGAGATCTATAGTGCCCATATCGTTAGAGGGGGATTCTATTTTGAATGATAGTATCACTATAGTTCATTCTAGAACCCACGGGGATAGTACAACAGTCTATGATACTGTAGGTGACATATTCGGGTGTCCCTGTGGACGTGTGTTGTCTTGTCAGTGCCAACGGTCAATGTCTGTCCGTGTGTGTAGTGCCAATGCTCTCTGCTGCTGAGCTGTCCTTGTGCAGAAGCTTTCTGGGAGGTTGGCATGGAGACTTATTCATCAAACTTGGCATACATTCCAAAGTCATCTGCAGTTTGTCCCATGTAATGCACTGTTGAAGTGCTCTACTTCAAACTGGAACTGTTTTGGATGAGAGATCTATTTAGGATTGCAAAATGTCTGTAACTTTTCCAAAATAACCAGCTTTTCCAGAAATCTTGGTTGGAGGATTCCGGATTTCTTGTTTATTACTTTCTGATTCCTTGACTCTTCCAACTAGTATATCAGGAGTTTGAGGAAAGTTACCAGAATTTGGAGACCCTAGTTCTATTGCATTGTCAATTGCAATTTGTAGTACCGGTAAGCACACTGTATTGCTTTAAACATAATCAGAAAATTATCTTTTTAGATGATTGCCAACTCATAGCTAACAGCGTAACATTCTGTGGGCAATTTGTTAATTGATGATTTCCAGTTTGTTTAGTTCTATTTCTTACATGTTATGGAGGATAGCTGGATCTGTGTTGTTCTGGCTCTGGGGATAACCTTTCCATGAACTAGGAAGTTTACCTCAAAGTCCTATCCACACGCTAGGGGCGGCAGGTAGCCTAGTGGTTAGAGCGTTGGACAAGTAACTGAAAGGTTGCAAGATCGAATCCCCGAGCTGACAAGGTAAAAAAAATCTTTCATTCTGCCCCTGAACAAGGCAGTTAACCCACTGTTCCTAAGCCGTCATTGAAAATAGGAATTTGTTCTTAACTGACTTGCCTAGTTAAATAAAGATAAAATGCTGTATGGTGGAGCTGTGAGATATTCAGAAGTGTGTGTGTGTGTCAAATGCAGGGCCCCCAGGGGTGATTAGCAGTGGAGGCTGGTGGAAGGAGCTATAGGTAATGGCTGGAATGGAACCATGTTTGACTCCGTTCCATTGATTCCATTACAATGAGCCTGTCCTCCTATAGCTCCACCCACCAGACTCCTCAGGTGGAAAGTGGAAGTGACACATTATGGCCTAGATACATATATTATATTTTGATATTTTATTTCTCCAAATATATATTAACATCAACATTTGTTCACGTGATGATTAGCCTCATATTCAATCACTGTTCCATTGACATATATTTTTTCCTCTGTGTGACTCTGAAATATATCGTATTATATACTTAAGATATTTATTTCAAATGACTGTCTTGTCCTGTGTTCTCAATCTATTCTAAAATATAGCTATATCAAAGTATTTATGAAACATTTAAAAAATAAATGGATATTGTTGTACACAATATTATTTATTTTCCGTCCCAAGTTTTTTCCTTCTCTTGTAATATCTTGAACTAACTCACTAACTGCCAACTAAATGTAAGTTCAGATAAAACTACCACACAACCACCCACAGATGGCAGTAGAAAGGATACTCTGAGACAATTTCCTGTTTGGAGTTGATGAAAGGAAGGGCTGTCTTTGGTTAAAGACTTCAACAGTGCTGGTCAGAGGCCAGAAGCTGGAGAAGGTAAGCTCATATACAGTCAGTGAACTAAGCAGACCAGACCCAGCTGCTAATGCATTGGTGCCTATGGGAGAGCCACCCCTTAAGCAGACTGGAACTGGGACCATTTTTCCACCATATTTGATAAGCTTCCTGCGTTGAGGTACACAGACCATATCTGTCCACTAACTCAACTCTTACTCACGTCTTCTTCAAACACTATCAGGTTATACTGTATATACTGTAGACCCTAGAGGGCTCTTCAACTCTGGTCCTGGAGGTCCCAAACACATGTTTTTGTTTCTACCTGGTAATGAATTACACTCACCTGGTTAGGGGCGGACTGGGACCAGACATTGTCTCGGACATTTGTAACACCATTTTTTCCTTGATACCACCACACCGACACTGTTTTTTTCCTTGATGCCCCCATTATTAACCAAATAATGATAATTTTGCGAGAAAAGTTAGAGAGGCTCACCGGGCTAAAAATGGACCAACCCATATGGCATTTGTCTGAAATGCCAGATGGCCAGTCCACTCCTGCAACTGATGTCCCAGGTCTGAAACAGTCCCTGATTAGAAGGAAATGATGAAAACCAGAAGTGTTTCGGCCCTCCAGGACCAGAGTTGAACAGCCCAGGGCCCTAAACAAAGAGTTGAACAGCCCAGGGCCCTAAACAAAGAGTTGAACAGCCCAGGGCCCTAAACAAAGAGTTGAACAGCCCAGGGCCCTAAACAAAGAGTTGAACAGCCCAGGGCCCCAAACAAAGAGTTGAACAGCCCAGGGCCCTAACAAAGAGTTGAACAGCCCAGGGCCCCAAACAAAGAGTTGAACAGCCCAGGGCCCTAACAAAGAGTTGAACAGCCCAGGGCCCTAAACAAAGAGTTGAACAGCCCTGGACCCTAAACAAAGAGTTGAACAGCCCAGGGCCCTAAACAAAGAGTTGAACAGCCCAGGGCCCTAAACAAAGAGTTGAACAGCTCAGGGCCCTAAACAAAGAGTTGAACAGCTCAGGGCCCTAAACAAAGAGTTGAACAGCCCAGGGCCCTAAACAAAGAGTTGAACAGCTCAGGGCCCTAAACAAAGAGTTGAACAGCTCAGGGCCCTAAACAAAGAGTTGAACAGCCCAGGGCCCTAAACAAAGAGTTGAACAGCCCAGGGCCCTAAACAAAGAGTTGAACAGCCCAGGGCCCTAAACAAAGAGTTGAACAGCCCAGGGCCCTAAACAAAGAGTTGAACAGCCCAGGGCCCTAACAAAGAGTTGAACAGCCCAGGGCCCTAAACAAAGAGTTGAACAGCCCAGGGCCCTAAACAAAGAGTTGAACAGCCCAGGGCCCTAAACAAAGAGTTGAACAGCTCAGGGCCCTAAACAAAGAGTTGAACAGCTCAGGGCCCTAAACAAAGAGTTGAACAGCCCAGGGCCCTAAACAAAGAGTTGAACAGCTCAGGGCCCTAAACAAAGAGTTGAACAGCTCAGGGCCCTAAACAAAGAGTTGAACAGCCCAGGGCCCTAAACAAAGAGTTGAACAGCCCAGGGCCCTAAACAAAGAGTTGAACAGCCCAGGGCCCTAAACAAAGAGTTGAACAGCCCAGGGCCCTAAACAAAGAGTTGAACAGCCCAGGGCCCTAAACAAAGAGTTGAACAGCCCAGGGCTCTAAACAAAGAGTTGAACAGCTCAGGGCCCCAAACAAAGAGTTGAACAGCCCAGGGCCCTAAACAAAGAGTTGAACAGCCCAGGGCTCTAAACAAAGAGCTGAACAGCCCAGGGCCCTAACAAAGCGAGTGTGGGCTTTTCAGTAGTCTGGCTAACTGGTTTCATAACATAGCCCTCAAGAGACCTACCTACTGGAGACAGACCTACCTACTGTCTCCATATACCATCATAGTGGGTATACCTCAACCTGCTGTCTCCATATACCATCATAGTGGTTTTACCTCAGCCTGCTGTCTCCAAAAACCATCATAGTGGGTTTACCTCAACCCGCTGTCTCCATATACCATCATAGTGGGTCAACCTCAACCTGCTGTCTTCATATACCATCATAGTGGGTTTACCTCAACCTGCTGTCTCCATATACCATCATAGTGGGTTTACCTCAACCTGCTGTCTCCATATACCATCATAGTGGGTTTACCTCAACCTGCTGTCTCCTTATACCCTCATAGTGGGTTTACCTCAACCTGCTGTCTCCATATACCATCATAGTGGTTTTACCTCAGCCTGCTGTCTCCAAAAACCATCATAGTGGGTTTACCTCAACCCGCTGTCTCCATATACCATCATAGTGGGTCAACCTCAACCTGCTGTCTTCATATACCATCATAGTGGGTCAACCTCAACCTGCTGTCTCCATATACCATCATAGTGGTTTTACCTCAGCCTGCTGTCTCCAAAAACCATCATAGTGGGTTTACCTCAACCCGCTGTCTCCATATACCATCATAGTGGGTCAACCTCAACCTGCTGTCTCCATATACCATCATAGTGGGTCAACCTCAACCTGCTGTCTCCTTATAACATCATAGTGGGTTTACCCCAACCTGCTGTCTCCTTATAACATCATAGTGGGTTTACCCCAACCTGCTGTCTCCTTATACCATCATAGTGGGTTTACCTCAACCTGCTGTCTCCTTATACCATCATAGTGGGTTTACCCCAACCTGCTGTCTCCTTATAACATCATAGTGGGTTTACCCCAACCTGCTGTCTCCTTATACCATCATAGTGGGTTTACCTCAACCTGCTGTCTTCATATACCATCATATTGGGTCAACCTCAACCTGCTGTCTCCTTATAACATCATAGTGGGTTTACCCCAACCGGCTGTCTCCTTATACCATCATAGTGGGTTTACCTCAACCTGCTGTCTACATATACCATCATAGTGGGTCAGCCTCAACCTGCTGTCTCCATATACCCTCACAACATCATACTGGGCCAACATAAAATGTGTGGTAGCCTGAGGAACCGTAGCTGTAGAAATATGGTAGAAGACAATATTTTTATTAAAACCATAAAGCTGAATATACAATGCAGTATAACTGTTATCTCAGTTCAACTTGGATAAGAATGTACATGAATGATGATCAAATCTGACCTTAAATCACATTATTACTGCGAGTCACAATGTAGAAATAGATGTTTTCTTTGAGAAACCATGATTAAATTAGTGAGTTAATACTTTAGCTTCAACCAACACACACCAGGTTAGTGTTCACTGTTGTTAATATATTTACATAGATGGACACGTCAAAGTATATAATATTCTTATATACATGTACCTTGACATTTTCTGAAATAATATCTTATTCAATATTCACATACCAGACATTATGATATCATGTGCTTTAAGCAGAGAAAAGGCCAGAAGTCCTTTGACATTTGATTCAGTTTCTTTTCCAGTTCAGTTCAGAGGTAAACCAAGGTAACAGCAGCATACAGTTAACTGACGTCATGCTGCTTGCTTAGCGAGAAGCGCTTCCTCCTGATCGGCTCACACGGATGCTCCAACCCAGGACATCTGCTTCGCTAGCACACGTGACCGCCGTCCCAAAGCGTCTTACCAGTCGGCGCCATTGAAGCGTTGACAATTCGGCTGCACAAGTGGTGACACTTCAGGCTGAGGAGTAAGTTTCCCACATCCCCCATGTGCTACACTCTCACCATACAACCTTTATCCCCTACGTGCTACACTCTCACCATACAACCTTTATCCCCCACGTGCTACACTCTCACCATACAACCTTTATCCCCCACGTGCTACACTCTCACCATACAACCTTTATCCCCCACGTGCTACACTCTCACCATACAACCTTTATCCCCCACGTGCTACACTCTCACCATACAACCTTTATCCCCCACGTGCTACACTCACCATACAACCTTTATCCCCCACGTGCTACACTCTCACCATACAACCTTTATCCCCCACGTGCTACACTCACCATACAACCTTTATCCCCCACGTGCTACACTCTCACCATACAACCTTTATCCTGCTGATACTACACACGTTCTCTTAATAAACAACCTTTATCCTGCTGATACTACACACGTTCTCTTAATAAACAAACCTTATCCTGCTGATACTACACACGTTCTCTTAATAAACAAACCTTATCCTGCTGATACTACACACGTTCTCTTAATAAACAACCTTTATCCTGCTGATACTACATACGTTCTCTTAATAAACAACCTTTATCCTGCTGATACTACACACGTTCTCTTAATAAACAACCTTAATCCTGCTGATACTACACACGTTCTCTTAATAAACAACCTTTTAGCTGCTGATACTACACACGTTCTCTTAATAAACAACCTTTATCCTGCTGATACTACACACGTTCTCTTAATAAACAACCTTAATCCTGCTGATACTACACACGTTTTCTTAATAAACAACCTTTATCCTGCTGATACTACACACGTTCTCTTAATAAACAACCTTAATCCTGCTGATACTACACACGTTCTCTTAATAAACAAACCTTTATCCTGCTGATACTACACACGTTTTCTTAATAAACAACCTTTATCCTGCTGATACTACACACGTTCTCTTAATAAATCAACACAAGGGGATATGTTTGTGCCTTATATCTCATTATAAAACATAGTCCCGGACTGCATCTCATGTAATAAACAACCCTCAAACCATCATGGTCACCTAATAATCCCCAGTTCACAATTGGCTCATTCATCCCCCTCCTCTCCCCTGTAACTATTCCCCAGGTCGTTGCTGCAAATGAGAACGTGTTCTCAGTCAACTTACCTGGTAAAATAACGGTAAAATAAATAAAATAAAATAAATGTCTTGAAAGGCTTCCTTACCTCCCCACTTTATCTGGAGCGCAGCCAGTATTGGACTGAGTATTGAGACGCAGCCCTGTAACTTTATGCCAGCTGGGGCTTGTTGCCGTGACAACAGTGGTTCTGTTTCCATGTGAAGTTCAAAAGGTGAAGCTGTTGTGCACTCGTACCATAGACGTCGTCGCTGACCCACGGCCCGACCCCCTTACATCTTGTGGAAACATTCCTTAGCATTGGTCCACACTTGAATGCCCTATACAGAGAGGAGAACATAAAACACAGAAGTTGAACTAGGTCCTAACAACATTGGCCTTTGACTTTATAACAAGCGGGTTGTGTTCAGTAGGGCACACCGTTGCAACGTGTTTTGAAACAAAAGGCTCTCATTGGACAAGTCCAGGTAGTCCCTCTCTCTTTCAATCCGTGTTCTTCAGTTTGGTGCCTAATGAACACAACTCTGAGAGTGGTATTTAAAGCAACACGAAAATTACAGTTTCTTATTGGACAAGTCCAGGTAGTCCCTCTGTCTTTGAGTCAGTTTTTGTCCGTTTGATGCCCAATGAAAATAACCCTCATAGATATAGGAGCATTTCCAGACTTCCACCTGAGTGTGACACACCTTCTTACACATGCTGATCTGCATGACGGCGTAGCCAATCAGAGCCTCCCTCAGATCCCTGTCCTTCTGCTCCTTGAAGCGCTGCATGTCCACCCACGCACCCTTCACGTACTCCCTGCACACACACACACACACACACACACACACACACACACACACACACACACACACACACACACACTATATTACATACTTTATCAATGAGTTGTTTTCAGCATGTAGTCTATCTATCTAGGTATTTCTGCATGGTTTAACACGAGGGACTCACTCGCACTCCACTGTTTTCTCTGTGACCGTCTCCTCTCCCTGGACGATCTGCTCCTCTAGTAGGCTGAGTTTAGCCTCCCTCTGCTCTGGTGTCTCCTGACCAAACAGCTTGTTGGTCATTCCTTTGAAGGAGAACGTCCGTACCATCTGAGGACGGACAGACAGAGAATGGAGGGGCATTACTAGCCTGGTGGTCTTGTCAATTCAAGAAGTACACTGAAATGACAGATTCTCTCCTATGCTTTTCAATGAGGAAAATGTGGAATTGGAATTTGATTTACTTTCTGAATTGAAATGGAATTCACCACAGGCCTGCTGTTGGTCCAGTCTGTTGATGCTTCGGCCTCTCTGTGTTTGTTGTCATGACAAACATGCATGGCATGCAATAGAAGAGTCTGGGACTACAGTAGAGCCTGGGACTACAGTAGAGTCTGGGACTACAGTAGAGCCTGGGACTACAGTTGAGCCTGGGACTACAGTAGAGTCTGGGACTACAGTAGAGTCTGGGACTACAGTAGAGTCTGGGACATGTCCTTATATAGAGGGGTTTGAAGAAGACATGAAGTCAAAGATGGGACCAGGCTAGGGCTTTACATGTCCTTATACTATAGGAGGGTTTGAAAAATACATGTAGTCAAAGATTCTGAGAGGACTTGACAAACAAGACCTCTTGGGCCTTGCCAAGGCTCTTGAGACCTATACTGTACCAATATTGGAAAGACAAGAGCTTGCCTCTTACAAGAGATCACCATCTCAGTTGGAGTCCTCTAGTTTTCCTATAACGGGATACAAACAGTAGATAAACTAGACCTCTGCCTAAACCTACGGCTTTCTTCATTGTCCCTGAGGGGATCGATAAAGTTGTATTGAATTGAATACCCCAGTGGCCAGCTCCTCCCGTTGCTGCTTCTTGGAGATGAGGTCTGAGGAGGCCGTCTCCAGCTCATACTGGGTCAGCTCGTGTTTCCTACACACAGCCCTGTAGGAAACAGACAGCAGCAGCTTTACAGGAGGCCCATACAATGTCACAACACCATACAGCATTACTTCCTGGGACACAAGTTGTACCAGGCCCGTTTAGAGGAGATATTTTTACACTGTCAGAACCTTCTACTTGGTGCATTACCCTCTTTACCTGACTAAGGGGACAGGGTTCTGGAATCCCTTCACAAAATATGATTCATTGGTTGGTTGATTGATTGATTGATTAGCAATAATGTGCAATAGGACCAACCTTAAGGCTTCGGCATAGAAAAGGTATTCCTTCAGTTGGTCTGCGTAGCGCTCCTCTTCCTCCAAGATATCATCTACTGACGCAGCATAGCTGTGGACAAAATGACAGATTGATTGATTTTATTAGCCAGTTAAACAAATATATACTTATTTTCATTGTAGTTCCTAAATTGATTGATGTGTGCACTCTGCATTAGAATACCAGGCTGATTTTATTTGCCAGTTAAAAAATATATAATTATTTCCATTGTCTTCCCTATTTTCCATTGTGGTTCCTAAATTGCAGGTTGTGTGCCATCTACATTAGAATAGCAGGCTCAGCACAGGTTAGATAAAACAGCTGTTGGCGGATGGAGAGTACTCACGCATCCATATGGTGTCCAGCACTCTGTAGACCGTCTCCCATCTCCTTCTCTAAGGCACTCCACTCACTGTCACACAAACAGTCAGATCAGTCAGACCGTCTCCCATCTCCTTCTCTAAGGCACTCCACTCACTGTCACACAAACAGACAGATCAGTCAGACCGTCTCCCATCTCCTTCTCTAAGGCACTCCACTCACTGTCACACAAACAGTCAGATCAGTCAGACCGTCTCCCATCTCCTTCTCTAAGGCACTCCACTCACTGTCACACAAACAGTCAGATCAGTCAGACCGTCTCTCATCTCCTTCTCTAAGGCACTCCACTCACTGACACACAAACAGTCAGACCGTCTCACATCTCCTTCTCTAAGGCACTCCACTCACTGTCACACAAACAGTCAGACCGTCTCCCATCTCCTTCTCTAAGGCACTCCACTCACTGTCACACAAACAGTCAGATCAGTCAGACCGTCTCCCATCTCCTTCTCTAAGGCACTCCACTCACTGTCACACAAACAGTCAGATCAGTCAGACCGTCTCCCATCTCCTTCTCTAAGGCACTCCACTCACTGACACACAAACAGTCAGACCGTCTCCCATCTCCTTCTCTAAGGCACTCCACTCACTGACACACAAACAGACCGTCTCCCATCTCCTTCTCTAAGGCACTCCACTCACTGACACACAATCAGACCGTCTCCCATCTCCTTCTCTAAGACACTCCACTCACTGTCACACAAACAGTCAGATCAGTTAGACCGTCTCTCATCTCCTTCTCTAAGGCACTCCACTCACTGTCACACAAACAGTCAGATCAGTTAGACCGTCTCCCATCTCCTTCTCTAAGGCACTCCACTCACTGTCACACAAACAGTCAGATCAGTCAGACCGTCTCCTTCTCTAAGGCACTCCACTCACTGTCACACAAACAGTCAGATCAGTCAGACCGTCTCCCATCTCCTTCTCTAAGGCACTCCACTCACTGACACACAAACAGTCAGACCGTCTCCCATCTCCTTCTCTAAGGCACTCCACTCACTGACACACAATCAGACCGTCTCCCATCTCCTTCTCTAAGGCACTCCACTCACTGTCACACAAACAGTCAGACCGTCTCCCATCTCCTTCTCTAAGGCACTCCACTCACTGACACACAAACAGTCAGATCAGTCAGACCGTCTCCCATCTCCTTCTCTAAGGCACTCCACTCACTGACACACAAACAGCCAGATCAGTTAGACCGTCTCCCATCTCCTTCTCTAAGGCACTCCACTCACTGACACACAAACAGTCAGACCGTCTCCCATCTCCTTCTCTAAGACACTCCACTCACTGACACACAAACAGTCAGACCGTCTCCCATCTCCTTCTCTAAGGCACTCCACTCACTGTCACACAAACAGTCAGACCGTCTCCCATCTCCTTCTCTAAGGCACTCCACTCACTGACACACAAACAGTCAGATCAGTCAGACCGTCTCCCATCTCCTTCTCTAAGGCACTCCACTCACTGTCACACAAACAGTCAGATCAGTTAGACCGTCTCCCATCTCCTTCTCTAAGGCACTCCACTCACTGTCACACAAACAGTCAGTCCGTCTCCCATCTCCTTCTCTAAGGCACTCCAATCACTGTCACACAAACAGACAGATCAGTCAGACCGTCTCTCATCTCCATCTCTAAGGCACTCCACTCACTGACACACAAACAGTCAGATCAGTCAGACCGTCTCCCATCTCCTTCTCTAAGGCACTCCACTCACTGACACACAAACAGTCAGACCGTCTCCCATCTCCTTCTCTAAGGCACTCCACTCACTGACACACAAACAGTCAGACCGTCTCCCATCTCCTTCTCTAAGGCACTCCACTCACTGACACACAAACAGTCAGATCAGTCAGACCGTCTCCCATCTCCTTCTCTAAGGCACTCCACTCACTGTCACACAAACAGTCAGACCGTCTCCCATCTCCTTCTCTAAGGCACTCCACTCCCTGTCACACAAACAGTCAGACCGTCTCCCATCGCCTTCTCTAAGGCACTCCACTCACTGTCACACAAACAGTCAGACCGTCTCCCATCTCCTTCTCTAAGGCACTCCACTCACTGTCACACAAACAGTCAGACCGTCTCCCATCTCCTTCTCTAAGGCACTCCACTCACTGACACACAAACAGTCAGACCGTCTCCCATCTCCTTCTCTAAGGCACTCCACTCACTGTCACACAAACAGTCAGACCAGTTAGACCGTCTCCCATCTCCTTCTCTAAGGCACTCCACTCACTGTCACACAAACAGTCAGACCGTCTCCCATCTCCTTCTCTAAGACACTCCACTCACTGACACACAAACAGTCAGACCGTCTCCCATCTCCTTCTCTAAGGCACTCCACTCACTGTCACACAAACAGTCAGACCGTCTCCCATCTCCTTCTCTAAGGCACTCCACTCACTGTCACACAAACAGTCAGATCAGTTAGACCGTCTCCCATCTCCTTCTCTAAGGCACTCCACTCACTGTCACACAAACAGTCAGTCCGTCTCCCATCTCCTTCTCTAAGGCACTCCAATCACTGTCACACAAACAGACAGATCAGTCAGACCGTCTCTCATCTCCATCTCTAAGGCACTCCACTCACTGACACACAAACAGTCAGATCAGTCAGACCGTCTCCCATCTCCTTCTCTAAGGCACTCCACTCACTGACACACAAACAGTCAGACCGTCTCCCATCTCCTTCTCTAAGGCACTCCACTCACTGACACACAAACAGTCAGACCGTCTCCCATCTCCTTCTCTAAGGCACTCCACTCACTGTCACACAAACAGTCAGACCGTCTCCCATCTCCTTCTCTAAGGCACTCCACTCACTGTCACACAAACAGACAGATCAGTCAGACCGTCTCCCATCTCCTTCTCTAAGGCACTCCACTCACTGTCACACAAACAGTCAGACCGTCTCCCATCTCCTTCTCTAAGGCACTCCACTCACTGACACACAAACAGTCAGACCGTCTCCCATCTCCTTCTCTAAGGCACTCCACTCACTGACACACAAACAGTCAGACCGTCTCCCATCTCCTTCTCTAAGGCACTCCACTCACTGACACACAAACAGTCAGATCAGTCAGACCGTCTCCCATCTCCTTCTCTAAGGCACTCCACTCACTGTCACACAAACAGTCAGACCGTCTCCCATCTCCTTCTCTAAGGCACTCCACTCCCTGTCACACAAACAGTCAGACCGTCTCCCATCGCCTTCTCTAAGGCACTCCACTCACTGTCACACAAACAGTCAGACCGTCTCCCATCTCCTTCTCTAAGGCACTCCACTCACTGTCACACAAACAGTCAGACCGTCTCCCATCTCCTTCTCTAAGGCACTCCACTCACTGACACACAAACAGTCAGACCGTCTCCCATCTCCTTCTCTAAGGCACTCCACTCACTGTCACACAAACAGTCAGACCAGTTAGACCGTCTCCCATCTCCTTCTCTAAGGCACTCCACTCACTGACACACAAACAGTCAGACCGTCTCACATCTCCTTCTCTAAGGCACTCCACTCACTGACACACAAACAGTCAGACCGTCTCCCATCTCCTTCTCTAAGGCACTCCACTCACTGACACACAAACAGTCAGACCGTCTCCCATCTCCTTCTCTAAGGCACTCCACTCACTGTCACACAAACAGTCAGACCAGTTAGACCGTCTCCCATCTCCTTCTCTAAGGCACTCCACTCACTTACACACAAACAGTCAGACCGTCTCACATCTCCTTCTCTAAGGCACTCCACTCACTGTCACACAAACAGTCAGACCAGTTAGACCGTCTCCCATCTCCTTCTCTAAGGCACTCCACTCACTGTCACACAAACAGTCAGACCGTCTCCCATCTCCTTCTCTAAGGCACTCCACTCACTGTCACACAAACAGTCAGACCAGTTAGACCGTCTCCCATCTCCTTCTCTAAGGCACTCCACTCACTGTCACACAAACAGTCAGACCAGTTAGACCGTCTCCCATCTCCTTCTCTAAGGCACTCCACTCACTGACACACAAACAGTCAGACCGTCTCACATCTCCTTCTCTAAGGCACTCCACTCACTGACACACAAACAGTCAGACCGTCTCCCATCTCCTTCTCTAAGGCACTCCACTCACTGACACACAAACAGTCAGACCGTCTCCCATCTCCTTCTCTAAGGCACTCCACTCACTGTCACACAAACAGTCAGACCAGTTAGACCGTCTCCCATCTCCTTCTCTAAGGCACTCCACTCACTGACACACAAACAGTCAGACCGTCTCACATCTCCTTCTTTAAGGCACTCCACTCACTGTCACACAAACAGTCAGACCAGTTAGACCGTCTCCCATCTCCTTCTCTAAGGCACTCCACTCACTGACACACAAACAGTCAGACCGTCTCCCATCTCCTTCTCTAAGGCACTCCACTCACTGTCACACAAACAGTCAGACCGTCTCCCATCTCCTTCTCTAAGGCACTCCACTCACTGACACACAAACAGTCAGATCAGTCAGACCGTCTCCCATCTCCTTCTCTAAGGCACTCCACTCACTGACACACAAACAGTCAGACCGTCTCCCATCTCCTTCTCTAAGACACTCCACTCACTGACACACAAACAGTCAGACCGTCTCCCATCTCCTTCTCTAAGGCACTCCACTCACTGACACACAAACAGTCAGACCGTCTCCCATCTCCTTCTCTAAGGCACTCCACTCACTGTCACACAAACAGTCAGACCGTCTCCCATCTCCTTCTCTAAGGCACTCCACTCACTGACACACAAACAGTCAGACCGTCTCCCATCTCCTTCTCTAAGACACTCCACTCACTGACACACAAACAGTCAGACCGTCTCCCATCTCCTTCTCTAAGGCACTCCACTCACTGACACACAAACAGTCAGATCAGTCAGACCGTCTCCCATCTCCTTCTCTAAGGCACTCCACTCACTGTCACACAAACAGTCAGATCAGTTAGACCGTCTCCCATCTCCTTCTCTAAGGCACTCCACTCACTGTCACACAAACAGTCAGATCAGTCAGACCGTCTCCCATCTCCTTCTCTAAGGCACTCCACTCACTGTCACACAAACAGTCAGATCAGTCAGACCGTCTCCCATCTCCTTCTCTAAGGCACTCCACTCACTGACACACAAACAGTCAGACCGTCTCCCATCTCCTTCTCTAAGGCACTCCACTCACTGTCACACAAACAGACAGATCAGTCAGACCGTCTCCCATCTCCTTCTCTAAGGCACTCCACTCACTGTCACACAAACAGACAGATCAGTCAGACCGTCTCCCATCTCCTTCTCTAAGGCACTCCACTCACTGTCACACAAACAGTCAGATCAGTCAGACCGTCTCCCATCTCCTTCTCTAAGGCACTCCACTCACTGTCACACAAACAGTCAGATCAGTCAGACCGTCTCCCATCTCCTTCTCTAAGGCACTCCACTCACTGTCACACAAACAGACAGATCAGTCAGACCGTCTCCCATCTCCTTCTCTAAGGCACTCCACTCACTGTCACACAAACAGTCAGATCAGTCAGACCGTCTCCCATCTCCTTCTCTAAGGCACTCCACTCACTGTCACACAAACAGTCAGATCAGTCAGACCGTCTCTCATCTCCTTCTCTAAGGCACTCCACTCACTGACACACAAACAGTCAGACCGTCTCACATCTCCTTCTCTAAGGCACTCCACTCACTGTCACACAAACAGTCAGACCGTCTCCCATCTCCTTCTCTAAGGCACTCCACTCACTGTCACACAAACAGTCAGATCAGTCAGACCGTCTCCCATCTCCTTCTCTAAGGCACTCCACTCACTGTCACACAAACAGTCAGATCAGTCAGACCGTCTCCCATCTCCTTCTCTAAGGCACTCCACTCACTGACACACAAACAGTCAGACCGTCTCCCATCTCCTTCTCTAAGGCACTCCACTCACTGACACACAAACAGACCGTCTCCCATCTCCTTCTCTAAGGCACTCCACTCACTGACACACAATCAGACCGTCTCCCATCTCCTTCTCTAAGACACTCCACTCACTGTCACACAAACAGTCAGATCAGTTAGACCGTCTCTCATCTCCTTCTCTAAGGCACTCCACTCACTGTCACACAAACAGTCAGATCAGTTAGACCGTCTCCCATCTCCTTCTCTAAGGCACTCCACTCACTGTCACACAAACAGTCAGATCAGTCAGACCGTCTCCTTCTCTAAGGCACTCCACTCACTGTCACACAAACAGTCAGATCAGTCAGACCGTCTCCCATCTCCTTCTCTAAGGCACTCCACTCACTGACACACAAACAGTCAGACCGTCTCCCATCTCCTTCTCTAAGGCACTCCACTCACTGACACACAAACAGTCAGACCGTCTCCCATCTCCTTCTCTAAGGCACTCCACTCACTGTCACACAAACAGACAGATCAGTCAGACCGTCTCCCATCTCCTTCTCTAAGGCACTCCACTCACTGACACACAAACAGCCAGACCAGTTAGACCGTCTCCCATCTCCTTCTCTAAGGCACTCCACTCACTGACACACAAACAGTCAGACCGTCTCCCATCTCCTTCTCTAAGACACTCCACTCACTGACACACAAACAGTCAGACCGTCTCCCATCTCCTTCTCTAAGGCACTCCACTCACTGTCACACAAACAGTCAGACCGTCTCCCATCTCCTTCTCTAAGGCACTCCACTCACTGACACACAAACAGTCAGATCAGTCAGACCGTCTCCCATCTCCTTCTCTAAGGCACTCCACTCACTGTCACACAAACAGTCAGATCAGTTAGACCGTCTCCCATCTCCTTCTCTAAGGCACTCCACTCACTGTCACACAAACAGTCAGTCCGTCTCCCATCTCCTTCTCTAAGGCACTCCAATCACTGTCACACAAACAGACAGATCAGTCAGACCGTCTCTCATCTCCATCTCTAAGGCACTCCACTCACTGACACACAAACAGTCAGATCAGTCAGACCGTCTCCCATCTCCTTCTCTAAGGCACTCCACTCACTGACACACAAACAGTCAGACCGTCTCCCATCTCCTTCTCTAAGGCACTCCACTCACTGACACACAAACAGTCAGACCGTCTCCCATCTCCTTCTCTAAGGCACTCCACTCACTGACACACAAACAGTCAGACCGTCTCCCATCTCCTTCTCTAAGGCACTCCACTCACTGTCACACAAACAGACAGATCAGTCAGACCGTCTCCCATCTCCTTCTCTAAGGCACTCCACTCACTGACACACAAACAGTCAGACCGTCTCCCATCTCCTTCTCTAAGGCACTCCACTCACTGACACACAAACAGTCAGATCAGTCAGACCGTCTCCCATCTCCTTCTCTAAGGCACTCCACTCCCTGTCACACAAACAGTCAGACCGTCTCCCATCGCCTTCTCTAAGGCACTCCACTCACTGTCACACAAACAGTCAGACCGTCTCCCATCTCCTTCTCTAAGGCACTCCACTCACTGTCACACAAACAGTCAGACCGTCTCCCATCTCCTTCTCTAAGGCACTCCACTCACTGACACACAAACAGTCAGACCGTCTCCCATCTCCTTCTCTAAGGCACTCCACTCACTGTCACACAAACAGTCAGACCAGTTAGACCGTCTCCCATCTCCTTCTCTAAGGCACTCCACTCACTGACACACAAACAGTCAGACCGTCTCACATCTCCTTCTCTAAGGCACTCCACTCACTGACACACAAACAGTCAGACCGTCTCCCATCTCCTTCTCTAAGGCACTCCACTCACTGACACACAAACAGTCAGACCGTCTCCCATCTCCTTCTCTAAGGCACTCCACTCACTGTCACACAAACAGTCAGACCAGTTAGACCGTCTCCCATCTCCTTCTCTAAGGCACTCCACTCACTTACACACAAACAGTCAGACCGTCTCACATCTCCTTCTCTAAGGCACTCCACTCACTGTCACACAAACAGTCAGACCAGTTAGACCGTCTCCCATCTCCTTCTCTAAGGCACTCCACTCACTGTCACACAAACAGTCAGACCGTCTCCCATCTCCTTCTCTAAGGCACTCCACTCACTGTCACACAAACAGTCAGACCAGTTAGACCGTCTCCCATCTCCTTCTCTAAGGCACTCCACTCACTGTCACACAAACAGTCAGACCAGTTAGACCGTCTCCCATCTCCTTCTCTAAGGCACTCCACTCACTGACACACAAACAGTCAGACCGTCTCACATCTCCTTCTCTAAGGCACTCCACTCACTGACACACAAACAGTCAGACCGTCTCCCATCTCCTTCTCTAAGGCACTCCACTCACTGACACACAAACAGTCAGACCGTCTCCCATCTCCTTCTCTAAGGCACTCCACTCACTGTCACACAAACAGTCAGACCAGTTAGACCGTCTCCCATCTCCTTCTCTAAGGCACTCCACTCACTGACACACAAACAGTCAGACCGTCTCACATCTCCTTCTTTAAGGCACTCCACTCACTGTCACACAAACAGTCAGACCAGTTAGACCGTCTCCCATCTCCTTCTCTAAGGCACTCCACTCACTGACACACAAACAGTCAGACCGTCTCCCATCTCCTTCTCTAAGGCACTCCACTCACTGACACACAAACAGTCAGACCGTCTCCCATCTCCTTCTCTAAGACACTCCACTCACTGACACACAAACAGTCAGACCGTCTCCCATCTCCTTCTCTAAGGCACTCCACTCACTGACACACAAACAGTCAGATCAGTCAGACCGTCTCCCATCTCCTTCTCTAAGGCACTCCACTCACTGTCACACAAACAGTCAGATCAGTTAGACCGTCTCCCATCTCCTTCTCTAAGGCACTCCACTCACTGTCACACAAACAGTCAGATCAGTCAGACCGTCTCCCATCTCCTCCTCTAAGGCACTCCACTCACTGTCACACAAACAGTCAGATCAGTCAGACCGTCTCCCATCTCCTTCTCTAAGGCACTCCACTCACTGACACACAAACAGTCAGACCGTCTCCCATCTCCTTCTCTAAGGCACTCCACTCACTGACACACAAACAGACCGTCTCCCATCTCCTTCTCTAAGGCACTCCACTCACTGTCACACAAACAGTCAGACCGTCTCCCATCTCCTTCTCTAAGGCACTCCACTCACTGACACACAAACAGTCAGACCGTCTCCCATCTCCTTCTCTAAGGCACTCCACTCACTGTCACACAAACAGTCAGACCAGTTAGACCGTCTCCCATCTCCTTCTCTAAGGCACTCCACTCACTTACACACAAACAGTCAGACCGTCTCACATCTCCTTCTCTAAGGCACTCCACTCACTGTCACACAAACAGTCAGACCAGTTAGACCGTCTCCCATCTCCTTCTCTAAGGCACTCCACTCACTGTCACACAAACAGTCAGACCGTCTCCCATCTCCTTCTCTAAGGCACTCCACTCACTGTCACACAAACAGTCAGACCAGTTAGACCGTCTCCCATCTCCTTCTCTAAGGCACTCCACTCACTGTCACACAAACAGTCAGACCAGTTAGACCGTCTCCCATCTCCTTCTCTAAGGCACTCCACTCACTGACACACAAACAGTCAGACCGTCTCACATCTCCTTCTCTAAGGCACTCCACTCACTGACACACAAACAGTCAGACCGTCTCCCATCTCCTTCTCTAAGGCACTCCACTCACTGACACACAAACAGTCAGACCGTCTCCCATCTCCTTCTCTAAGGCACTCCACTCACTGTCACACAAACAGTCAGACCAGTTAGACCGTCTCCCATCTCCTTCTCTAAGGCACTCCACTCACTGACACACAAACAGTCAGACCGTCTCACATCTCCTTCTTTAAGGCACTCCACTCACTGTCACACAAACAGTCAGACCAGTTAGACCGTCTCCCATCTCCTTCTCTAAGGCACTCCACTCACTGACACACAAACAGTCAGACCGTCTCCCATCTCCTTCTCTAAGGCACTCCACTCACTGTCACACAAACAGTCAGATCAGTCAGACCGTCTCCCATCTCCTTCTCTAAGGCACTCCACTCACTGTCACACAAACAGTCAGATCAGTTAGACCGTCTCCCATCTCCTTCTCTAAGGCACTCCACTCACTGACACACAAACAGTCAGACCGTCTCCCATCTCCTTCTCTAAGACACTCCACTCACTGACACACAAACAGTCAGACCGTCTCCCATCTCCTTCTCTAAGGCACTCCACTCACTGTCACACAAACAGTCAGATCAGTCAGACCGTCTCCCATCTCCTTCTCTAAGGCACTCCACTCACTGTCACACAAACAGTCAGATCAGTTAGACCGTCTCCCATCTCCTTCTCTAAGGCACTCCACTCACTGTCACACAAACAGTCAGATCAGTCAGACCGTCTCCCATCTCCTTCTCTAAGGCACTCCACTCACTGTCACACAAACAGTCAGATCAGTCAGACCGTCTCCCATCTCCTTCTCTAAGGCACTCCACTCACTGACACACAAACAGTCAGACCGTCTCCCATCTCCTTCTCTAAGGCACTCCACTCACTGTCACACAAACAGACAGATCAGTCAGACCGTCTCCCATCTCCTTCTCTAAGGCACTCCACTCACTGTCACACAAACAGACAGATCAGTCAGACCGTCTCCCATCTCCTTCTCTAAGGCACTCCACTCACTGTCACACAAACAGTCAGATCAGTCAGACCGTCTCCCATCTCCTTCTCTAAGGCACTCCACTCACTGTCACACAAACAGTCAGATCAGTCAGACCGTCTCCCATCTCCTTCTCTAAGGCACTCCACTCACTGTCACACAAACAGTCAGATCAGTCAGACCGTCTCCCATCTCCTTCTCTAAGGCACTCCACTCACTGACACACAAACAGTCAGACCGTCTCCCATCTCCTTCTCTAAGGCACTCCACTCACTGACACACAAACAGACCGTCTCCCATCTCCTTCTCTAAGGCACTCCACTCACTGACACACAAACAGACCGTCTCCCATCTCCTTCTCTAAGGCACTCCACTCACTGTCACACAAACAGTCAGACCGTCTCCCATCTCCTTCTCTAAGGCACTCCACTCACTGACACACAAACAGTCAGACCGTCTCCCATCTCCTTCTCTAAGGCACTCCACTCACTGTCACACAAACAGTCAGACCAGTTAGACCGTCTCCCATCTCCTTCTCTAAGGCACTCCACTCACTTACACACAAACAGTCAGACCGTCTCACATCTCCTTCTCTAAGGCACTCCACTCACTGTCACACAAACAGTCAGACCAGTTAGACCGTCTCCCATCTCCTTCTCTAAGGCACTCCACTCACTGTCACACAAACAGTCAGACCGTCTCCCATCTCCTTCTCTAAGGCACTCCACTCACTGTCACACAAACAGTCAGACCAGTTAGACCGTCTCCCATCTCCTTCTCTAAGGCACTCCACTCACTGTCACACAAACAGTCAGACCAGTTAGACCGTCTCCCATCTCCTTCTCTAAGGCACTCCACTCACTGACACACAAACAGTCAGACCGTCTCACATCTCCTTCTCTAAGGCACTCCACTCACTGACACACAAACAGTCAGACCGTCTCCCATCTCCTTCTCTAAGGCACTCCACTCACTGACACACAAACAGTCAGACCGTCTCCCATCTCCTTCTCTAAGGCACTCCACTCACTGTCACACAAACAGTCAGACCAGTTAGACCGTCTCCCATCTCCTTCTCTAAGGCACTCCACTCACTGACACACAAACAGTCAGACCGTCTCACATCTCCTTCTTTAAGGCACTCCACTCACTGTCACACAAACAGTCAGACCAGTTAGACCGTCTCCCATCTCCTTCTCTAAGGCACTCCACTCACTGACACACAAACAGTCAGACCGTCTCCCATCTCCTTCTCTAAGGCACTCCACTCACTGTCACACAAACAGTCAGATCAGTCAGACCGTCTCCCATCTCCTTCTCTAAGGCACTCCACTCACTGTCACACAAACAGTCAGATCAGTTAGACCGTCTCCCATCTCCTTCTCTAAGGCACTCCACTCACTGACACACAAACAGTCAGACCGTCTCCCATCTCCTTCTCTAAGACACTCCACTCACTGACACACAAACAGTCAGACCGTCTCCCATCTCCTTCTCTAAGGCACTCCACTCACTGTCACACAAACAGTCAGATCAGTCAGACCGTCTCCCATCTCCTTCTCTAAGGCACTCCACTCACTGTCACACAAACAGTCAGATCAGTTAGACCGTCTCCCATCTCCTTCTCTAAGGCACTCCACTCACTGTCACACAAACAGTCAGATCAGTCAGACCGTCTCCCATCTCCTTCTCTAAGGCACTCCACTCACTGTCACACAAACAGTCAGATCAGTCAGACCGTCTCCCATCTCCTTCTCTAAGGCACTCCACTCACTGACACACAAACAGTCAGACCGTCTCCCATCTCCTTCTCTAAGACACTCCACTCACTGTCACACAAACAGACAGATCAGTCAGACCGTCTCCCATCTCCTTCTCTAAGGCACTCCACTCACTGTCACACAAACAGACAGATCAGTCAGACCGTCTCCCATCTCCTTCTCTAAGGCACTCCACTCACTGTCACACAAACAGTCAGATCAGTCAGACCGTCTCCCATCTCCTTCTCTAAGGCACTCCACTCACTGTCACACAAACAGTCAGATCAGTCAGACCGTCTCCCATCTCCTTCTCTAAGGCACTCCACTCACTGACACACAAACAGTCAGACCGTCTCACATCTCCTTCTCTAAGGCACTCCACTCACTGACACACAAACAGTCAGACCGTCTCCCATCTCCTTCTCTAAGGCACTCCACTCACTGACACACAAACAGTCAGACCGTCTCCCATCTCCTTCTCTAAGGCACTCCACTCACTGTCACACAAACAGTCAGACCAGTTAGACCGTCTCCCATCTCCTTCTCTAAGGCACTCCACTCACTTACACACAAACAGTCAGACCGTCTCACATCTCCTTCTCTAAGGCACTCCACTCACTGTCACACAAACAGTCAGACCAGTTAGACCGTCTCCCATCTCCTTCTCTAAGGCACTCCACTCACTGTCACACAAACAGTCAGACCGTCTCCCATCTCCTTCTCTAAGGCACTCCACTCACTGTCACACAAACAGTCAGACCAGTTAGACCGTCTCCCATCTCCTTCTCTAAGGCACTCCACTCACTGTCACACAAACAGTCAGACCAGTTAGACCGTCTCCCATCTCCTTCTCTAAGGCACTCCACTCACTGACACACAAACAGTCAGACCGTCTCACATCTCCTTCTCTAAGGCACTCCACTCACTGACACACAAACAGTCAGACCGTCTCCCATCTCCTTCTCTAAGGCACTCCACTCACTGACACACAAACAGTCAGACCGTCTCCCATCTCCTTCTCTAAGGCACTCCACTCACTGTCACACAAACAGTCAGACCAGTTAGACCGTCTCCCATCTCCTTCTCTAAGGCACTCCACTCACTGACACACAAACAGTCAGACCGTCTCCCATCTCCTTCTCTAAGGCACTCCACTCACTGACACACAAACAGTCAGACCGTCTCCCATCTCCTTCTCTAAGACACTCCACTCACTGACACACAAACAGTCAGACCGTCTCCCATCTCCTTCTCTAAGGCACTCCACTCACTGACACACAAACAGTCAGATCAGTCAGACCGTCTCCCATCTCCTTCTCTAAGGCACTCCACTCACTGTCACACAAACAGTCAGATCAGTTAGACCGTCTCCCATCTCCTTCTCTAAGGCACTCCACTCACTGTCACACAAACAGTCAGATCAGTCAGACCGTCTCCCATCTCCTTCTCTAAGGCACTCCACTCACTGTCACACAAACAGTCAGATCAGTCAGACCGTCTCCCATCTCCTTCTCTAAGGCACTCCACTCACTGACACACAAACAGTCAGACCGTCTCCCATCTCCTTCTCTAAGGCACTCCACTCACTGACACACAAACAGACCGTCTCCCATCTCCTTCTCTAAGGCACTCCACTCACTGTCACACAAACAGTCAGACCGTCTCCCATCTCCTTCTCTAAGGCACTCCACTCACTGACACACAAACAGTCAGACCGTCTCCCATCTCCTTCTCTAAGGCACTCCACTCACTGTCACACAAACAGTCAGACCAGTTAGACCGTCTCCCATCTCCTTCTCTAAGGCACTCCACTCACTTACACACAAACAGTCAGACCGTCTCACATCTCCTTCTCTAAGGCACTCCACTCACTGTCACACAAACAGTCAGACCAGTTAGACCGTCTCCCATCTCCTTCTCTAAGGCACTCCACTCACTGTCACACAAACAGTCAGACCGTCTCCCATCTCCTTCTCTAAGGCACTCCACTCACTGTCACACAAACAGTCAGACCAGTTAGACCGTCTCCCATCTCCTTCTCTAAGGCACTCCACTCACTGTCACACAAACAGTCAGACCAGTTAGACCGTCTCCCATCTCCTTCTCTAAGGCACTCCACTCACTGACACACAAACAGTCAGACCGTCTCACATCTCCTTCTCTAAGGCACTCCACTCACTGACACACAAACAGTCAGACCGTCTCCCATCTCCTTCTCTAAGGCACTCCACTCACTGACACACAAACAGTCAGACCGTCTCCCATCTCCTTCTCTAAGGCACTCCACTCACTGTCACACAAACAGTCAGACCAGTTAGACCGTCTCCCATCTCCTTCTCTAAGGCACTCCACTCACTGACACACAAACAGTCAGACCGTCTCACATCTCCTTCTTTAAGGCACTCCACTCACTGTCACACAAACAGTCAGACCAGTTAGACCGTCTCCCATCTCCTTCTCTAAGGCACTCCACTCACTGACACACAAACAGTCAGACCGTCTCCCATCTCCTTCTCTAAGGCACTCCACTCACTGTCACACAAACAGTCAGATCAGTCAGACCGTCTCCCATCTCCTTCTCTAAGGCACTCCACTCACTGTCACACAAACAGTCAGACCAGTTAGACCGTCTCCCATCTCCTTCTCTAAGGCACTCCACTCACTTACACACAAACAGTCAGACCGTCTCACATCTCCTTCTCTAAGGCACTCCACTCACTGTCACACAAACAGTCAGACCAGTTAGACCGTCTCCCATCTCCTTCTCTAAGGCACTCCACTCACTGTCACACAAACAGTCAGACCGTCTCCCATCTCCTTCTCTAAGGCACTCCACTCACTGTCACACAAACAGTCAGACCAGTTAGACCGTCTCCCATCTCCTTCTCTAAGGCACTCCACTCACTGTCACACAAACAGTCAGACCAGTTAGACCGTCTCCCATCTCCTTCTCTAAGGCACTCCACTCACTGACACACAAACAGTCAGACCGTCTCACATCTCCTTCTCTAAGGCACTCCACTCACTGACACACAAACAGTCAGACCGTCTCCCATCTCCTTCTCTAAGGCACTCCACTCACTGACACACAAACAGTCAGACCGTCTCCCATCTCCTTCTCTAAGGCACTCCACTCACTGTCACACAAACAGTCAGACCAGTTAGACCGTCTCCCATCTCCTTCTCTAAGGCACTCCACTCACTGACACACAAACAGTCAGACCGTCTCCCATCTCCTTCTCTAAGGCACTCCACTCACTGACACACAAACAGTCAGACCGTCTCCCATCTCCTTCTCTAAGACACTCCACTCACTGACACACAAACAGTCAGACCGTCTCCCATCTCCTTCTCTAAGGCACTCCACTCACTGACACACAAACAGTCAGATCAGTCAGACCGTCTCCCATCTCCTTCTCTAAGGCACTCCACTCACTGTCACACAAACAGTCAGATCAGTTAGACCGTCTCCCATCTCCTTCTCTAAGGCACTCCACTCACTGTCACACAAACAGTCAGATCAGTCAGACCGTCTCCCATCTCCTTCTCTAAGGCACTCCACTCACTGTCACACAAACAGTCAGATCAGTCAGACCGTCTCCCATCTCCTTCTCTAAGGCACTCCACTCACTGACACACAAACAGTCAGACCGTCTCCCATCTCCTTCTCTAAGGCACTCCACTCACTGACACACAAACAGACCGTCTCCCATCTCCTTCTCTAAGGCACTCCACTCACTGTCACACAAACAGTCAGACCGTCTCCCATCTCCTTCTCTAAGGCACTCCACTCACTGACACACAAACAGTCAGACCGTCTCCCATCTCCTTCTCTAAGGCACTCCACTCACTGTCACACAAACAGTCAGACCAGTTAGACCGTCTCCCATCTCCTTCTCTAAGGCACTCCACTCACTTACACACAAACAGTCAGACCGTCTCACATCTCCTTCTCTAAGGCACTCCACTCACTGTCACACAAACAGTCAGACCAGTTAGACCGTCTCCCATCTCCTTCTCTAAGGCACTCCACTCACTGTCACACAAACAGTCAGACCGTCTCCCATCTCCTTCTCTAAGGCACTCCACTCACTGTCACACAAACAGTCAGACCAGTTAGACCGTCTCCCATCTCCTTCTCTAAGGCACTCCACTCACTGTCACACAAACAGTCAGACCAGTTAGACCGTCTCCCATCTCCTTCTCTAAGGCACTCCACTCACTGACACACAAACAGTCAGACCGTCTCACATCTCCTTCTCTAAGGCACTCCACTCACTGACACACAAACAGTCAGACCGTCTCCCATCTCCTTCTCTAAGGCACTCCACTCACTGACACACAAACAGTCAGACCGTCTCCCATCTCCTTCTCTAAGGCACTCCACTCACTGTCACACAAACAGTCAGACCAGTTAGACCGTCTCCCATCTCCTTCTCTAAGGCACTCCACTCACTGACACACAAACAGTCAGACCGTCTCACATCTCCTTCTTTAAGGCACTCCACTCACTGTCACACAAACAGTCAGACCAGTTAGACCGTCTCCCATCTCCTTCTCTAAGGCACTCCACTCACTGACACACAAACAGTCAGACCGTCTCCCATCTCCTTCTCTAAGGCACTCCACTCACTGTCACACAAACAGTCAGATCAGTCAGACCGTCTCCCATCTCCTTCTCTAAGGCACTCCACTCACTGTCACACAAACAGTCAGATCAGTTAGACCGTCTCCCATCTCCTTCTCTAAGGCACTCCACTCACTGACACACAAACAGTCAGACCGTCTCCCATCTCCTTCTCTAAGACACTCCACTCACTGACACACAAACAGTCAGACCGTCTCCCATCTCCTTCTCTAAGGCACTCCACTCACTGTCACACAAACAGTCAGATCAGTCAGACCGTCTCCCATCTCCTTCTCTAAGGCACTCCACTCACTGTCACACAAACAGTCAGATCAGTTAGACCGTCTCCCATCTCCTTCTCTAAGGCACTCCACTCACTGTCACACAAACAGTCAGATCAGTCAGACCGTCTCCCATCTCCTTCTCTAAGGCACTCCACTCACTGTCACACAAACAGTCAGATCAGTCAGACCGTCTCCCATCTCCTTCTCTAAGGCACTCCACTCACTGACACACAAACAGTCAGACCGTCTCCCATCTCCTTCTCTAAGGCACTCCACTCACTGTCACACAAACAGACAGATCAGTCAGACCGTCTCCCATCTCCTTCTCTAAGGCACTCCACTCACTGTCACACAAACAGACAGATCAGTCAGACCGTCTCCCATCTCCTTCTCTAAGGCACTCCACTCACTGTCACACAAACAGTCAGATCAGTCAGACCGTCTCCCATCTCCTTCTCTAAGGCACTCCACTCACTGTCACACAAACAGTCAGATCAGTCAGACCGTCTCCCATCTCCTTCTCTAAGGCACTCCACTCACTGTCACACAAACAGTCAGATCAGTCAGACCGTCTCCCATCTCCTTCTCTAAGGCACTCCACTCACTGACACACAAACAGTCAGACCGTCTCCCATCTCCTTCTCTAAGGCACTCCACTCACTGTCACACAAACAGTCAGACCGTCTCCCATCTCCTTCTCTAAGGCATTCCACTCACTGACACACAAACAGTCAGATCAGTCAGACCGTCTCCCATCTCCTTCTCTAAGGCACTCCACTCACTGACACACAAACAGTCAGACCGTCTCCCATCTCCTTCTCTAAGGCACTCCACTCACTGTCACACAAACAGTCAGATCAGTCAGACCGTCTCCCATCTCCTTCTCTAAGGCACTCCACTCACTGTCACACAAACAGACAGATCAGTCAGACCGTCTCACATCTCCTTCTCTAAGGCACTCCACTCACTGACACACAAACAGTCAGACCGTCTCCCATCTCCTTCTCTAAGGCACTCCACTCACTGACACACAAACAGTCAGACCGTCTCCCATCTCCTTCTCTAAGGCACTCCACTCACTGTCACACAAACAGTCAGACCAGTTAGACCGTCTCCCATCTCCTTCTCTAAGGCACTCCACTCACTGACACACAAACAGTCAGACCGTCTCACATCTCCTTCTCTAAGGCACTCCACTCACTGTCACACAAACAGTCAGACCAGTTAGACCGTCTCCCATCTCCTTCTCTAAGGCACTCCACTCACTGACACACAAACAGTCAGACCGTCTCCCATCTCCTTCTCTAAGACACTCCACTCACTGACACACAAACAGTCAGACCGTCTCCCATCTCCTTCTCTAAGGCACTCCACTCACTGACACACAAACAGTCAGATCAGTCAGACCGTCTCCCATCTCCTTCTCTAAGGCACTCCACTCACTGTCACACAAACAGTCAGATCAGTTAGACCGTCTCCCATCTCCTTCTCTAAGGCACTCCACTCACTGTCACACAAACAGTCAGATCAGTCAGACCGTCTCCCATCTCCTTCTCTAAGGCACTCCACTCACTGTCACACAAACAGTCAGATCAGTCAGACCGTCTCCCATCTCCTTCTCTAAGGCACTCCACTCACTGACACACAAACAGTCAGACCGTCTCCCATCTCCTTCTCTAAGGCACTCCACTCACTGTCACACAAACAGACAGATCAGTCAGACCGTCTCACATCTCCTTCTCTAAGGCACTCCACTCACTGTCACACAAACAGACAGATCAGTCAGACCGTCTCCCATCTCCTTCTCTAAGGCACTCCACTCACTGTCACACAAACAGTCAGATCAGTCAGACCGTCTCCCATCTCCTTCTCTAAGGCACTCCACTCACTGTCACACAAACAGTCAGATCAGTCAGACCGTCTCCCATCTCCTTCTCTAAGGCACTCCACTCACTGTCACACAAACAGTCAGATCAGTCAGACCGTCTCCCATCTCCTTCTCTAAGGCACTCCACTCACTGACACACAAACAGTCAGACCGTCTCCCATCTCCTTCTCTAAGGCACTCCACTCACTGACAAACAAACAGACCGTCTCCCATCTCCTTCTCTAAGGCACTCCACTCACTGTCACACAAACAGTCAGACCGTCTCCCATCTCCTTCTCTAAGGCACTCCACTCACTGACACACAAACACTCAGATCAGTCAGACCGTCTCCCATCTCCTTCTCTAAGGCACTCCACTCACTGTCACACAAACAGTCAGACCGTCTCCCATCTCCTTCTCTAAGGCACTCCACTCACTGACACACAAACAGTCAGATCAGTCAGACCGTCTCCCATCTCCTTCTCTAAGGCACTCCACTCACTGACACACAAACAGTCAGACCGTCTCCCATCTCCTTCTCTAAGGCACTCCACTCACTGTCACACAAACAGTCAGATCAGTCAGACCGTCTCCCATCTCCTTCTCTAAGGCACTCCACTCACTGTCACACAAACAGACAGATCAGTCAGACCGTCTCTCATCTCCTTCTCTAAGGCACTCCACTCACTGACACACAAACAGTCAGATCAGTCAGACCGTCTCCCATCTCCTTCTCTAAGGCACTCCACTCACTGACACACAAACAGTCAGACCGTCTCCCATCTCCTTCTCTAAGG
This sequence comes from Salvelinus fontinalis, assembly GCF_029448725.1. NCBI lineage: Eukaryota > Metazoa > Chordata > Actinopteri > Salmoniformes > Salmonidae > Salvelinus > Salvelinus fontinalis. The sequence continues at coordinate 114,969 of NW_026600636.1, read as the reverse complement.
CACTCCACTCACTGTCACACAAACAGTCAGACCGTCTCCCATCTCCTTCTCTAAGGCACTCCACTCACTGTCACACAAACAGTCAGACCGTCTCCCATCTCCTTCTCTAAGGCACTCCACTCACTGACACACAAACAGTCAGACCGTCTCCCATCTCCTTCTCTAAGGCACTCCACTCACTGACACACAAACAGTCAGATCAGTCAGACCGTCTCCCATCTCCTTCTCTAAGGCACTCCACTCACTGACACACAAACAGACCGTCTCCCATCTCCTTCTCTAAGACACTCCACTCACTGACACACAAACAGTCAGACCGTCTCCCATCTCCTTCTCTAAGGCACTCCACTCACTGACACACAAACAGTCAGACCGTCTCCCATCTCCTTCTCTAAGGCACTCCACTCACTGTCACACAAACAGTCAGATCAGTCAGAGAATCCCACAACAATATCATATCAGTCTTTCTTCAATATCCAAATACAACATGTTTTATTGTTAGTGTTAAGTGCCTTGCTCAAGGGCACATCGACAGATTTTTCACCTACTCGGCTCGGTTGCTGGCCCAACACTCTTAACCACTGGCTACCTGCTGACTAGTACTCTTACCTGAACACTCTTCCGTAGTTCCCATGGACTTTGTATACGCCGTAGAGCCTGTCTGCTACTCTCTGGAGAATGAAACGTGACTTGTTAAATGTATACCAAGAGGTGAGCGCTAAATAAAAGGAGATGTTGTTCCAACGATATAACTTTAGACTAATGAGAGGAGCAGAGTGACTGTGGATCTAAAGCATCTGATAAATGGTATATTATTATATGACTTACTGCTCTGACTCTGAGCAGCTGGGAGGTGAGAGCCTGAAGCTCATCGCTGTAGTGTTTCATCTCTGTGAACCGCCTAGATAGAGGAAGACAAATGGAAACCTTAACATACCTTTACACAACTTCACCTTTACACAACTTCAAATGTACACGACTTCAAATGTACACGACTTCAAATGTACACGACTTCAAATGTACACGACTTTACCCGACTTCCACAAATTTAACTTTATACAACTTAACACCATTTCTTCTTTACACAAATTCAACCTTACTCGACTTCAACTTAACACGGCTTCAAATTAACACGACTAACTTTACACCTCTAACTTAACTCAACTTTAAGTAAAATGTATGTAATACATGTATAATGCCACTAGGTGTCTGACAACTCTTGGTTTTAAATGGGAAAGATTGATTTACTTGTCAGGGTTCTTCACCCTGAAAGTTGCGCTCAGAGCTTTAATCCTGGAGTCTGCCTAGAAAAAACACACACAATTTAATTAGAATGCAATTATAAACCAAACAACCAATGTGTACCACTGGATGTACCACTGGATGTACCACTGGATGTACCACTGGATGTACCACTGGATGTACCACTAGGTGTACCACTGGATGTACCACTGGATGTACCACTGGATGTACCACTAGGTGTACCACTGGATGTACCACTGGATGTACCACTGGATGTACCACTGGATGTACCACTGGATGTACCACTAGGTGTACCACTGGATGCACCACTGGATGTACCACTGGATGTACCACTGGATGTACCATACCACTGTATGTACCACTAGGTGTACCACTGGATGTACCACTGGATGTACCACTAGGTGTACCACTGGATGCACCACTAGGTGTACCACTGGATGTACCACTGGATGTACCACTGGATGTACCACTAGGTGTACCACTGGATGTACCACTGGATGTACCACTGGATGTACCACTAGGTGTACCACTGGATGTACCACTGGATGTACCACTAGGTGTACCACTGGATGTACCACTGGATGTACCACTAGGTGTACCACTGGGTGTACCACTAGGTGTACCACTGGATGTACCACTAGGTGTACCACTGGATGTACCACTAGATGTACCACTGGATGTACCACTAGGTGTACCACTGGATGTACCACTGGATGTACCACTGGGTGTACCACTGGGTGTACCACTGGATGTACCACTGGATGCACCACTGGATGTACCACTGGATGGATCAAAATAGATTCAATCCGGTTTTTATTTTATTTTCTTAGGATCCCCATTAGCGGTTGCTCATCCAGCAGCTACTCTTCCTGGGGTCCACACAGAACATGATGTAATACAGAACATCAATAGACGGGAACAGCTCAAGGACACAACTCCTTTTAATAAGTGGTAGTAACTGAGTAAAGATCATATAGGGGTAAAAGATAGACATTCATGAAGTAAAAAAAGGCCTCTGAGGTACCTTGGCTTGGAACCCTGTCTCATACACCACCTCCTTCCACCTGTGTTCCTGGGAGAGGAGGAGAGGAAATGAAAAGTTTTAAAAAGTAGAGTACAAATAAATAAATACAAATGTATGTTGAATCTCTCCAAAACATTCCAATACAACGTCAACGTGATGGAGTGAGCTGATAGGCTATCGTACCTCAGTCAGGAAGTGGTATAGGATTTGGTCATTGGACAGAACCGAATGGGAGGCCACGCGAAGTAGGAAGTTCTCCAGACCAATCCTGCGCCTCTCTACAAAGTCTGGGTCCATGTTGTCTGCAGACAGCTTGTGCCAAACAAACTCTGCCTGTAGAAATCAGACAATGGTTATTACGCAAAGATATATAATAACATTTATTGAATATTATATATAAAATAAAATAAATAAAAAGTGTTCTATTCTATTAAATTCTGTGGGTATTAAGGCCCAAACACTGCAGTGTGGTGCTTGGGACTACTAGGTATAGATGTGGCCATCAAGTTTGAATTTAGCTCACCCTCTTCTCTGGCAAAGGCGGCACCACGATAAATGGATAGGTGACTAACAAATAGTTCCGGAGAATCTCAAATTCACTGTATCTCCTCCAGAGAGAGTCAGGGGCTGGGTTATGGCCTTCTGTTATTGCATCTATGGGTCTGAAAGAAGAAACATCAACATCTAGATCAGATCAGAAAAATCCAGGTTCAAGAGCGTCATTGTACCGAGAACATGTTTTCATTTGGGAGCAAGGCTATTTTTTGCATGAGCTTCATTTTTCAACGGGGTCCCACTCGCTCACCGAGTTTCTATGAGGTATACTGTGAATATCTCTTGCATGTTCACTGTATTTTTCCCAGTTCTTTTCTCTGCCTCGGCCACACTGATCTCCATTCTCCGCAGCAGACTGGATCCTTCCTCCACCATCTGTACAAACAGAGTGCATGGGAGAAATAGGCAGTGATTAGTGAATAGAGAGTTAGAGCAGTGTTTCCCAAACTCGGTCCTGGGGCCCCACGAGGGTGCACGTTTTGGTTTATTCCCTATCTCTAACAGCTGATTCAAATAATCAAATATTGATGATGAATTGGTTGGATGGGGGGCAGGACCAAGTTTGAGAAACCCTGCTCTAGAGGACTGAATATGAATAGAACAGAATATCAATAGATTTAGATTGTTCTTATCCTTTGCCAATTATTGGACCTATTTGGAAATGTTCTAGTAATAAACACATACGTGTCTATAGACGTCCATGTGTCATAATACCGTGACGTCATTCGCTGGATGCTGCGAGTGGACCAATAACGTGCCGAATAGCTTCTGGCCACGTAGCACAGATCAGATCTGGTTTTATTTTGGATAGATAGGTCTTTCAATCTTCAAAACACTCATAGTGTGTGCAGTATTGTTACAAACAAGGTTATATTGTAGCCAAAAGCAGTGCATAGTTACAATGTATCGCGTGGCCTGCCTGATGTCCCGACGGCTACATCTGTATGGTCGAACCAGGATGTTCTATTTCTGTATGCATCCATCCAGTCCTTTGCCGTGGACAAAGGACAATAGTTCGTTCGCAAAGAGACAATTTACAGACACAGACAAAACCTAGAAATGATTGCGTTACTACCGTGTTATTCTTGTTATTCTCCAACTCTGTGTTAGTAAATTCATCTCCTCCAATCGGCGCTGACTCTTTATTTCCAGCATCCGCCATCCTTCTTTCCAGCTGTGTTATGCAAACAAGATAAAGCGATTCTGGGTCACGTGATTTTATATCTTTCAAAATAAGAGTCCTGTCCTGTAAACTGTAGAAGATCAGAATCACCTTTAATCGCCAAATACATTTGTATATAAAGGAATTTTACTTGGTGAAATGGTGCTGCCACAATAAACAGAATATACAGGAAGATAAACCTGATATACAGACAACATACTGTACGTAGAAGCAGAGCTGATAAACAGGATACAGACAACATACTGTGCGTAGAAGCAGAGCTGATAAACAGGATACAGACAACATACTGTGCGTAGAAGCAGAGCTGATAAACAGGATACAGACAACATACTGTGCGTAGAAGCAGAGCTGATAAACAGGATACAGAGGACATACTGTACGTAGAAGCAGAGCTGATAAACAGGATACAGATAACATACTGTACGTAGAAGCAGAGCTGATAAACAGGATACAGACAACATACTGTACGTAGAAGCAGAGCTGATAAACAGGATACAGACAACATACTGTACATAGAAGCAGAGCTGATAAACAGGATACAGACAACATACTGTACATAGAAGCAGAGCTGATAAACAGGATACAGACAACATACTGTACATAGAAGCAGAGCTGATAAACAGGATACAGACAACATACTGTACATAGAAGCAGAGCTGATAAACAGGATACAGATAACATACTGTGCGTAGAAGCAGAGCTGATAAACAGGATACAGACAACATACTGTGCGTAGAAGCAGAGCTGATAAACAGGATACAGACAACATACTGTACGTAGAAGCAGAGCTGATAAACAGGATACAGACAACATACTGTACGTAGAAGCAGAGCTGATAAACAGGATACAGACAACATACTGTACATAGAAGCAGAGCTGATAAACAGGATACAGACAACATGCTGTACGTAGAAGCAGAGCTTACACAAATCCACATGCGGTATGTACACTATCTACACTATAAGGTAGGACCTACAAACTTCACTTTGAAAACTAAGCTACGTTATAAAGTATCTATGTAGAGATATATAAATAAAAAACTATTTTACAGGATGCTAAGCGGTGGGGGAAATATGTACATGAAAAGAGGCAGGTGCATATGAGGATGTGCAGAGTACAAAGATGAATGTGCCAAACTAGGATGCATAATGAGAAGATGATCGTGGACCAGGTGGCCGGTTGATAAGGTTCATCTAGAGGAGGAAGAAACACACCTGTTTAGTAGAGATGCTGGCTAGCGGAGTAGAACACCTGTTTAGTAGAGGTGCTAGCTAGCGGAGTAGAACACCTGTTAGGAGAGGTGCTGGCTAGCGGAGTAGAACACCTGTTAGGAGAGGTGCTGGCTAGCGGAGTAGAACACCTGTTTAGTAGAGGTGCTGGCTAGCGGAGTAGAACACCTGTTAGGAGAGGTGCTGGCTAGCGGAGTAGAACACCTGTTTAGTAGAGGTGCTGGCTAGCGGAGTAGAACACCTGTTTAGGAGAGGTGCTGGCTAGCGGAGTAGAACACCTGTTTAGGAGAGGTGCTGGCTAGCGGAGTAGAACACCTGTTTAGTAGAGGTGCTGGCTAGCGGAGTAGAACACCTGTTTAGGAGAGGTGCTGGCTAGCGGAGTAGAACACCTGTTTAGTAGAGGTGCTGGCTAGCGGAGTAGAACACTTGTTAGGAGAGGTGCTGGCTAGCGGAGTAGAACACCTGTTTAGGAGAGGTGCTGGCTAGCAGAGTAGAACACCTGTTTAGTAGAGGTGCTGGCTAGCGGAGTAGAACACCTGTTAGGAGAGGTGCTGGCTAGCAGAGTAGAACACCTGTTAGGAGAGGTGCTGGCTAGCGGAGTAGAACACCTGTTTAGTAGAGGTGCTGGCTAGCGGAGTAGAACACCTGTTTAGGAGAGGTGCTGGCTAGCGGAGTAGAACACCTGTTAGGAGAGGTGCTGGCTAGCGGAGTAGAACACCTGTTTAGTAGAGGTGCTGGCTAGCGGAGTAGAACACCTGTTTAGGAGAGGTGCTGGCTAGCGGAGTAGAACACCTGTTTAGGAGAGGTGCTGGCTAGCGGAGGAGAACACCTGTTTAGGAGAGGTGCTGGCTAGCGGAGTAGAACACCTGTTAGGAGAGGTGCTGGCTAGCGGAGTAGAACACCTGTTTAGGAGAGGTGCTGGCTAGCGGAGTAGAACACTTGTTAGGAGAGGTGCTGGCTAGCGGAGTAGAACACCTGTTAGGAGAGGTGCTGGCTAGCGGAGTAAAACACCTGTTTAGTAGAGGTGCTGGCTAGCGGAGTAGAACACCTGTTTAGTAGAGGTGCTGGCTAGCGGAGTAGAACACCTGTTTAGGATAGGTGCTGGCTAGCAGAGTAGAACACCTGTTTAGTAGAGGTGCTGGCTAGCGGAGTAGAACACCTGTTAGGAGAGGTGCTGGCTAGCAGAGTAGAACACCTGTTAGGAGAGGTGCTGGCTAGCGGAGTAGAACACTTGTTTAGTAGAGGTGCTGGCTAGCAGAGTAGAACACCTGTTTAGTAGAGGTGCTGGCTAGCGGAGTAGAACACCTGTTTAGTAGAGGTGCTGGCTAGCGGAGTAGAACACCTGTTAGGAGAGGTGCTGGCTAGCGGAGTAGAATACCTGTTAGGAGAGGTGCTGGCTAGCGGAGTAGAACACCTGTTTAGTAGAGGTGCTGGCTAGCGGAGTAGAACACCTTTTTAGTAGAGGTGCTGGCTAGCGGAGTAGAACACCTTTTTAGTAGAGGTGCTGGCTAGCGGAGTAGAACACCTGTTTAGTAGAGGTGCTGGCTAGCGGAGTAGAACACCTGTTTAGTAGAGGTGCTGGCTAGTGGAGTAGAACACCTGTTTAGGAGAGGTTCTGGCTAGAGGAGTAGAACACCTGTTTAGGAGAGGTGCTGGCTAGCGGAGTAGAACACCTGTTTAGGAGAGGTGCTGGCTAGAGGAGTAGAACACCTGTTTAGGAGAGGTGCTGGCTAGTTAGTCACATGTCTGTGGAACTTCAGTTTAGTTTATGTCTCAGTTGTTGAATCTTGTTATGTTCATACAAATATTTACACATGTTAAGTTTGCTGAAAATAAATGCAGTTGACAGTGAGAGGACGTTTCTTTTTTTACTGAGTTTATTAAGAAATGCTATATACTATAGATGGAAGGAAAGTGGTGTGGAAATCTACCAACAACTATTAGACAGCAACAAATTCAATCCCTTCAAGACAACTTCCTGGGCAAAACATTCCACTGTAATAGTGAAGGTGTAAACTTGGCAGTAGAAAACCTAAACAGTATATTTGACCTCTCAGCTTTCCTATAAAATCTAAAAATGTCAAACAAAAAACCTAAGAAAATTAACAACAATGACAAATGGTTTGATGAAGAATGCAAAAACCTGATAAAGAAATTGAAAAACGTATCCAACCAAAAAACATAAGAGACCCAGAAAACCTGAGTCTACTAAGACCTAGACCTACAATATAACTACTGCTAAGACCTAGACCTACAATATAACTACTGCTAAGACCTAGACCTAAAATATCACTACTGCTAAGACCTAGACCTACAATATCACTACTGCTAAGACCTAGACCTAAAATATCACTACTGCTAAGACCTAGACCTAAAATGTCACTACTGCTAAGACCTAGACCTAAAATATCACTACTGCTAAGACCTAGACCTAAAATATCACTACTGCTACAACCTAGACCTACAATATCACTACTGCTACGACCTAGACCTAAAATATCACTACTGCTACGACCTAGACCTACAATATCACTACTGCTAAGACCTAGACCTACAATATCACGACTGTTAAGACCTAGACCTAAAATATCACTACTGCTAAGACCTAGACCTACAAAATCACTACTGCTAAGACCTAGACCTACAATATCACTACTGTTAAGACCTAGACCTACAATAGAACTACTGCTAAGACCTGGACCTACAATAGAACTACTGCTAAGACCTAGACCTACAATAGAACTACTGCTAAGACCTAGACCTACAATATCACGACTGTTAAGACCTGGACCTACAATAGAACTATTTCTAAAACCTATATGTACAATATAGCTACTCCCAAGTGAAAACCAACAAAACATTAGCACTGATACTGTTGTGTCTAATAGTAATGATTACAGAGTTAATGGTTTAGATACGTTGAAGTAGTTGCCATTTTGGTCCGACCCATCCAATGACGAAATCCACTCCTGCCATGCCTCCATTTGGGTTCATCTCGAATTCCACGCAGCCAGTGGTCTTGACTGACAGCTGGAGTGTGATGGTGCCCTCGACCTCACTAAACCCCCACTTCCGGATGACATTGTTGTCTGCTTCAAGTTACTCCATGAATGGCATAAGGGTGTCCTGCTGTCCCTGGAGTCCAAGCCAGGAGCAGGGAGAGGAATAGAGGGATCATGCTGTTTGTCACCCATAAAAAGAACGTGAGACTGAGAACTCGACCCGCTGAGAGAGACAAATGTTCCCAAACAAACAGCTAGCTACGGCTAAGCAGATAAACAGCTAGCTACGGCTAAGCCGATAAACAGCTAGCTACGGCTAAGCAGATAAACAGCTAGCTACGGCTAAGCAGATAAACAGCTAGCTACGGCTAAGCAG
>NW_026600636.1:100565-105837 GCF_029448725.1 Salvelinus fontinalis | reverse complement strand
AGGGGTGTCTGACTCAGTGATAGAGTGATAGTGATAGTAGTAGTAGGTAGGAGGGGTGTCTGACTCAGTGATAGAGTGATAGTGGTAGTGGTAGTAGTAGGAGGGGTGTCTGACTCAGTGATAGAGTGATAGTGGTAGTAGTAGTAGGTAGGAGGGGTGTCTGACTCAGTGACAGAGTGATAGTGGTAGTGATAGTGGTAGTAGTAGGAGTGGTGTCTGACTCAGTGATAGAGTGATAGTGGTAGTGGTAGTAGTAGTAGGTAGGAGGGGTGTCTTACTCAGTGACAGAGTGATAGTGGTATTGATAGTGGTAGTAGTAGGAGTGGTGTATGACTCAGTGATAGAGTGATAGTGATAGTGGTAGTAGTAGGAGGGGTGTCTGACTCAGGGATAGAGTGATAGTGGTAGTGATAGTAGTAGGAGTGGTGTCTGACTCAGTGACAGAGTGATAGTGGTAGTGATAGTAGTAGGAGTGGTGTCTGACTCAGTGATAGAGTGATAGTGATAGTAGTAGGAGGGTGTCTGACTCAGTGACAGAGTGATAGTGGTAGTGGTAGTAGTAGGAGGGGTGTCTGACTCAGTGATAGAGTGATAGTGGTAGTGGTAGTAGTAGTAGGTAGGAGGGGTGTATGACTCAGTGATAGAGTGATAGTGGTAGTGATAGTAGTAGTAGGTAGGAGGGGTGTCTGACTCAGTGATAGAGTGATAGTGGTAGTGATAGTAGTAGGAGGTAGGAGGGGTGTCTGACTCAGTGATAGAGTGATAGTGGTAGTGATAGTGGTAGTAGTAGGAGTGGTGTCTGACTCAGTGATAGAGTGATAGTGGTAGTGATAGTAGTAGGAGTGGTGTCTGACTCAGTGATAGAGTGATAGTGGTAGTAGTAGGAGTGGTGTCTGACTCAGTGATAGAGTGATAGTGATAGTGATAGTAGTAGTAGGTAGGAGGAGTGTCTGACTCAGTGATAGAGTGATAGTGATAGTAGTAGTAGGTAGGAGGGTGTCTGACTCAGTGACAGAGTGATAGTGGTAGTGATAGTAGTAGGAGGGTGTCTGACTCAGCGATAGAGTGATAGTGGTAGTAATAGTAGTAGGAGTGGTGTCTGACTCAGTGATAGAGTGATAGTGATAGTAGTAGGAGGGGTGTCTGACTCAGTGATAGAGTGATAGTGATGGTGATAGTAGTAGGAGGGGTGTCTGACTCAGTGATAGAGTGATAGTGGTAGTAGTAGGAGTGGTGTCTGACTCAGTGATAGAGTGATAGTGGTAGTGGTAGTAGTAGGAGGGGTGTCTGACTCAGTGATAGAGTGATAGTGGTAGTGGTAGTAGTAGGAGGGGTGTCTGACTCAGTGATAGAGTGATAGTGGTAGTGGTAGTAGTAGTAGGTAGGAGGGGTGTCTGACTCAGTGACAGAGTGATAGTGGTAGTGATAGTAGTAGTAGGTAGGAGGGGTGTATGACTCAGTGATAGAGTGATAGTGGTAGTGATAGTAGTAGTAGGTAGGAGGGGTGTCTGACTCAGTGATAGAGTGATAGTGGTAGTGATAGTAGTAGTAGGTAGGAGGGGTGTCTGACTCAGTGATAGAGTGATAGTGGTAGTGATAGTAGTAGGAGTGGTGTCTGACTCAGTGATAGAGTGATAGTGGTAGTAGTAGGAGTGGTGTCTGACTCAGTGATAGAGTGATAGTGATAGTGATAGTAGTAGTAGGTAGGAGGAGTGTCTGACTCAGTGATAGAGTGATAGTGATAGTAGTAGTAGGTAGGAGGAGTGTTTGACTCAGTGATAGAGTGATAGTGACAGTAGTAGTAGGTAGGAGGGTGTCTGACTCAGTGATAGAGTGATAGTGGTAGTGATAGTAGTAGGAGTGGTGTCTGACTCAGTGATAGAGTGATAGTGGTAGTGATAGTAGTAGGAGTGGTGTCTGACTCAGTGATAGAGTGATAGTGGTAGTGATAGTAGTAGGAGGGTGTCTGACTCAGTGACAGAGTGATAGTGGTAGTGATAGTAGTAGGAGTGGTGTCTGACTCAGTGATAGAGTGATAGTGATAGTAGTAGGAGGGTGTCTGACTCAGTGATAGAGTGATAGTGGTAGTGATAGTAGTAGGAGTGGTGTCTGACTCAGTGATAGAGTGATAGTGGTAGTGATAGTAGTAGGAGGGGTGTCTGACTCAGTGATAGAGTGATAGTGGTAGTGATAGTAGTAGGAGGGGTGTCTGACTCAGTGATAGAGTGATAGTGGTAGTGATAGTAGTAGGAGTGGTGTCTGACTCAGTGATAGAGTGATAGTGGTAGTGATAGTAGTAGGAGGGGTGTGTGACTCAGTGATAGAGTGATAGTGGTAGTGATAGTAGTAGGAGGGTGTCTGACTCAGTGATAGAGTGATAGTGGTAGTGATAGTAGTAGGAGTGGTGTCTGACTCAGTGATAGAGTGATAGTGGTAGTGATAGTAGTAGGAGTGGTGTCTGACTCAGTGATAGAGTGATAGTGGTAGTGATAGTAGTAGGAGGGTGTCTGACTCAGTGACAGAGTGATAGTGGTAGTGATAGTAGTAGGAGTGGTGTCTGACTCAGTGATAGAGTGATAGTGATAGTAGTAGGAGGGTGTCTGACTCAGTGATAGAGTGATAGTGGTAGTGATAGTAGTAGGAGTGGTGTCTGACTCAGTGATAGAGTGATAGTGGTAGTGATAGTAGTAGGAGGGGTGTCTGACTCAGTGATAGAGTGATAGTGGTAGTGATAGTAGTAGGAGGGGTGTCTGACTCAGTGATAGAGTGATAGTGGTAGTGATAGTAGTAGGAGTGGTGTCTGACTCAGTGATAGAGTGATAGTGGTAGTGATAGTAGTAGGAGGGGTGTGTGACTCAGTGATAGAGTGATAGTGGTAGTGATAGTAGTAGGAGGGGTGTCTGACTCAGTGATAGAGTGATAGTGGTAGTGATAGTAGTAGGAGGGGTGTCTGACTCAGTGATATAGTGATAGTGGTAGTGATAGTAGTAGGAGGGGTGTCTGACTCAGTGATAGAGTGATAGTGGTAGTGATAGTAGTAGGAGGGGTGTCTGACTCAGTGATAGAGTGATAGTGGTAGTGATAGTAGTAGGAGGGGTGTCTGACTCAGTGATAGAGTGATAGTGATAGTAGTAGTGATAGTAATAGGAGGGGTGTCTGACTCAGTGATAGAGTGATAGTGGTAGTGATAGTAGTAGGAGGGGTGTCTGACTCAGTGATAGAGTGATAGCTATAGTAGTAGTGATAGTAATAGGAGGGGTGTCTGACTCAGTGATATAGTGATAGTGGTAGTGATAGTAGTAGGAGGGGTGTCTGACTCAGTGATAGAGTGATAGTGGTAGTGATAGTAGTAGGAGGGGTGTCTGACTCAGTGATAGAGTGATAGTGATAGTAGTAGTAGGTAGGAGGGGTGTCTGACTCAGTGATATAGTGATAGTGGTAGTGATAGTAGTAGGAGTGGTGTCTGACTCAGTGATAGAGTGATAGTGGTAGTGATAGTAGTAGTAGGTAGGAGGGGTGTCTGACTCAGTGATAGAGTGATAGTGGTAGTGATAGTAGTAGGAGTGGTGTCTGACTCAGTGATAGAGTGATAGTGGTAGTGATAGTAGTAGTAGGTAGGGGGGGTGTCTGACTCAGTGATAGAGTGATAGTGGTAGTGATAGTAGTAGGAGTGGTGTCTGACTCAGTGATAGAGTGATAGTGATAGTAGTAGGAGGTAGGAGGGGTGTATGACTCAGTGATAGAGTGATAGTGATAGTAGTAGTAGGTAGGAGGGGTGTCTGACTCAGTGATAGAGTGATAGTGGTAGTGATAGTAGTAGGAGTGGTGTCTGACTCAGTGATAGAGTGATAGTGGTAGTGATAGTAGTAGGAGGGGTGTCTGACTCAGTGACAGAGTGATAGTGATAGTGATAGTGATAGTGGTAGTAGTAGGAGTGGTGTCTGACTCAGTGATAGAGTGATAGTGATAGTGGTAGTAGTAGGAGTGGTGTCTGACTCAGTGATATAGTGATAGTGATAGTGGTAGTAGTAGGAGTGGTGTCTGACTCAGTGATATAGTGATAGTGATAGTGATAGTAGTAGGAGGGTGTCTGACTCAGTGATAGAGTGATAGTGATAGTGGTAGTAGTAGGAGTGGTGTCTGACTCAGTGATATAGTGATAGTGATAGTGATAGTAGTAGGAGGGTGTCTGACTCAGTGATAGAGTGATAATGATAGTGATAGTGATAGTAATAGTAGTAGGAGGGTGTCTGACTCAGTGACAGAGTGATAGTGATAGTGATAGTAATAGTAGTAGGAGGGTGTCTGACTCTCTTCCTGCTCCTGTTCGTCATCCTCGTCGGTGCGGCTCAGCGTGTCCTGAGAGGGCTGGCGTGACGGCTGGCTCTCCTGCTCCCACACCGTGCCCGTGCCCGTGTTGGACCGGGACATGGTGGCCAGCGACAGGCGGTAGGCAGAGGTGGACGTGCCCACTGTACTGATGGACGTCTTGCCCTGGTACGCTGTGGGCAGCAGGGGGCATGAACAGACACATCTCTTATCATAACCTGTCATTTAATAACAAAAGGTTAACATGGCATTTGGGTAGTGTGCTAATGGATAGTGTGCTAATGGATAGTCTACTAATGGGTAGTCTACTAATGGGTTGTGCACTAATGGGTAGTGCACTAATGGGTAGTGGACTAATGGGTAGTGCACTAACGGGTAGTGGACTAACATGCAGCGTACTAACGTGCAGCGTACTGACGGGTAGTGCACTAACGGGTAGTGAACGTGCGCTAATGAGTAGTGTACTAATGGGTAGTCCACTAATGGGTAATGTGCTAATGGATAGTGGACTAATGGGTAGTGTACTAATGGGTAGTGCACTAACGGATAGTATACTAACGGGTTGTGGACTAATGGGTAGTGCACTAACGGATAGTAGACTAACGGGTTGTGGACTAATGGGTAGTGCACTAACGGATAGTAGACTAACGGGTTGTGGACTAATGGGTAGTGTACTAATGGGTAGTGTACTAATGGATAGTCCACTAATGGGTAGTCCACTAATGGGTAGTGTACTAATGGGTAGTCCGCTAATGGGTAGTCCACTAATGGGTAGTCCACTAACGGGTAGTCCACTAATGGGTAGTGTACTAATGGGTAGTGTACTAATGGGTAGTCCACTAACGGGTAGTCCACTAATGGGTAGTGTACTAATGGGTAGTGTACTAATGGGTAGTCCACTAATGGGTAGTCCACTAATGGGTAGTCCACTAATGGGTAGTGT
>NW_026600636.1:87557-100065 GCF_029448725.1 Salvelinus fontinalis | reverse complement strand
CAGCATCAGAGCTTGGAGTGTAATTTGACTGCCTTCATGATTCGTGACCGCCGGTGTGGCGGTAATACGGTCACCGCAACAGCCCTAGTCTGAATACTTCCCGAATGCTCTCTACTGTATATATACACACATAGCTAGATATGCCCTAAATCTAGAGACAGGGCTTCTTTCTCAACTCCTTGCATCATCTCCTCGCCTCCTTCTAAAAATGCATTTGAGAAGAAGGTCAAAGGGGACGACCTTGAACCCTCTGCCCCCATATGGTTGAGAGGGAGGCAAGAAGACAGGATTGTGAGGAATCGTAGACATAGCTTCTGAAGACCCTGTAATGAATCTGACTAACCTTGAGTCCACAGACAGCCAGGTAGTCTTCGTTGCAGGGGTTCCCAGTGAGGCTGAGCACGGTGAAGGGGACGGGGGCCGAGGCCAGACGAGTCAGGGTTAACTTCCTCTTGCTGGAATCAGCTTGCTTTAGAAGAGCCGACAGCTGCAGGACGGTGATCTGAAGATGAGGGGAGAGGTGGGACAGTGAGACGAGAGGAGAGCAGAGGGTTAGGGAACGCCGGGTCAGCACCAGACAGAAAGGGGAACCTAGCGTTCAGGTTCTGCGAAATCAAGATTGGTTGGTATCTAAAAGCACACAAAACAACATCTGCTTTTGAACTTTTTAAATACAATTTAGTGCAACAACGTGCCACACCTTGCCCTTCTCGTGGCTGACGGCGAGGTGCTGGCGACGGCCGTGGGGTGAAGACAACACACACATGGCGACGCGTCGCAGCACGTGGGCGCTGATGAGCTGTCTGATGGTCTGACCCTGATCTCCACTGTAGTTCATACGCACGTTCTCAAAAGCTCCCTCCTGGGAACCAAGGGTAGGGACCTGGGGAGACGCAGAGGAAGGGGGGCCGTGTTAGTCACGAGGAGGAGATTGGACAAAGGAGGCTCAATGGAGCATCAAATAATGCATGTTTCTCACACTTCGCTAGGGTTAGACGTTCTTGTGCCTCTAGCCTACTCCTGGAGCCCGAAGCAGCACTGCTGGTTTTTGTCCCAGCTAAGTTCTACACCTTGATAAGATGAATCCGGTGTCTCACACACACCGCCGAACCGAATCCGGTGTCTCACACACACACCGCTGAACTGAATCCGGTGTCTCACACACACACCGCTGAACTGAATCCGGTGTCTCACACACACACCGCTGAACTGAATCCGGTGTCTCACACACACACCGCTGAACTGAATCCGGTGTCTCACACACACACCGCTGAACTGAATCCGGTGTCTCACACACACACCGCTGAACTGAATCCGGTGTCTCACACACACACCGCTGAACTGAATCCGGTGTCTCACACACACACCGCTGAACTGAATCCGGTGTCTCACACACACACCGCTGAACTGAATCCGGTGTCTCACACACACACCGCTGAACTGAATCCGGTGTCTCACACACACACCGCTGAACTGAATCCGGTGTCTCACACACACACCGCTGAACTGAATCCGGTGTCTCACACACACACCGCTGAACTGAATCCGGTGTCTCACACACACACCGCTGAACTGAATCCGGTGTCTCACACACACACCGCTGAACTGAATCCGGTGTCTCACACACACACCGCTGAACTGAATCCGGTGTCTCACACACACACCGCTGAACTGAATCCGGTGTCACACACACACACCGCTGAACTGAATCCGGTGTCTCACACACACCGCTGAACTGAATCCGGTGTCTCACACACACCGCTGAACTGAATCCGGTGTCTCACACACACCGCTGAACTGAATCCGGTGTCTCACACACACCGCTGAACTGAATCCTGTCTCACACACACCGCTGAACTGAATCCTGTCTCACACACACCGCTGAACTGAATCCTGTCTCAGACACCGCTGAACTGAATCCGGTGTCTCACACACCGCTGAACTGAATCCGGTGTCTCACACACACCGCTGAACTGAATCCTGTCTCACACACACCGCTGAACTGAATCCTGTCTCACACACACCGCTGAACTGAATCCTGTCTCAGACACCGCTGAACTGAATCCTGTCTCAGACACCGCTGAACTGAATCCTGTCTCAGACACCGCTGAACTGAATCCTGTCTCAGACACCGCTGAACTGAATCCTGTCTCAGACACCGCTGAACTGAATCCTGTCTCAGACACCGCTGAACTGAATCCTGTCTCAGACACCGCTGAACTGAATCCTGTCTCAGACACCGCTGAACTGAATCCTGTCTCAGACACCGCTGAACTGAATCCTGTCTCAGACACCGCTGAACTGAATCCGGTGTCTCTCACACCGCTGAACTGAATCCTGTCTCAGACACCGCTGAACTGAATCCTGTCTCAGACACCGCTGAACTGAATCCTGTCTCAGACACCGCTGAACTGAATCCGGTGTCTCTCACACCGCTGAACTGAATCCGGTGTCTCTCACACCGCTGAACTGAATCCGGTGTCTCTCACACCGCTGAACTGAATCCTGTCTCAGACACCGCTGAACTGAATCCTGTCTCTCACACCGCTGAACTGAATCCGGTGTCTCTCACACCGCTGAACTGAATCCGGTGTCTCTCACACCGCTGAACTGAATCCGGTGTCTCTCACACCGCTGAACTGAATCCGGTGTCTCTCACACCGCTGAACTGAATCCGGTGTCTCTCACACCGCTGAACTGAATCCGGTGTCTCTCACACCGCTGAACTGAATCCGGTGTCTCTCACACCGCTGAACTGAATCCGGTGTCTCTCACACCGCTGAACTGAATCCGGTGTCTCTCACACCGCTGAACTGAATCCGGTGTCTCTCACACCGCTGAACTGAATCCGGTGTCTCTCACACCGCTGAACTGAATCCGGTGTCTCTCACACCGCTGAACTGAATCCGGTGTCTCTCACACCGCTGAACTGAATCCTGTCTCACACCGCTGAACTGAATCCGGTGTCTCACACTGCTGAACTGAATCCGGTCTCTCACATTGCTGAACTGAATCCGGTCTCTCACATTGCTGAACTGAATCCGGTCTCTCACACACGGCTAACCCGATTCCTCCACTATACTGCCTCCCAGCCTACTCCAGCGTTGGAACACGTTTGTCCCACAGTCGGCGTTAGGAATGCAAAAGCAGTGGTACAGTACCATCAGTTGGTCAGTCATCTCGACACTCTTGTCCTGAGTGTGTAGCTCGTTGAGGGCCTGCTGAGCTCGGCTGCTGCTGCCTACAGCAGAGGCCTGCTGGAAGTTAGTCTGGATGGCATCCATCAGGAAGATCAACATCTCCAGAACCACCGCCGCTGTGGACGAGCCAGACTGGAGAGAGAGGGGGGGGGAGTCAACGTCAGCCAATGAGACGTCATAACAACGTCAGAATATTGTCATTACACGTCTCATAACAAATACTGATCTTATAAAAAGGTCACCGAGTGTCAAGACAAGTGTAATTTAGAATGTATTGGAAACCGTTATGACAGATACATAAGCCCGCCCCCCCCCCCCCCCCCCACAGTGTACACCCGATACGCATTTCTTAACACAGAAGTGGTGTAGGGCGGTACGTTTAGCACATAAATAACTCTGACGTCAGAGACGTCCCTGCTTCGGTAGAAACTTCTCACCACTTGGGCCAGCAGCTCCTCCTGGCATCCCTCGATGTTCTTACAGACGCTGCTCTTCTTGGGCCGGTCCTCGTCGCCAGGCTTGCCCTCACAGATGGTGACCTGTGACGTGAACAATGTTTTTTAATTTTTTTTAGAATGACTTGAACAATCCCCAGATGTTGTATATTGTCTGGTGTTTTCCCCCCCCCCTTCATGTCGTGTAAAGAGTTTTAATTTGCCTGAAATTCAAACATGACGAAGAGCGGAAAAGGTTAACACACAGGCATCATTTTTATGACCCAAGGCAAATTTCAGAGAAAATAGACAATAAACGCCATCTAATCTTATGTTAATCTGTCATTCTGCCCCTGAGCAAGGCAGTTAAACCCACTGTTCCCCGGGCGCCGAAGACATGGGCGTCGATTAAGGCAGCCCCCCACCCCCTGCACCTCTGATTCAAAGGGGTTGGGTTAAAATGCGGAAGACACATTTCAGTTGAATGCATTCAGTTGTACAACTGACGAGGTATCCACCCTTTCCCCTTGTCTTACCTGGCAGGTATCCCCTTGTCTTACCTGGCAGGTATCCCCTTGTCTTACCTGGCAGGTATCCCCTTGTCTTACCTGGCAGGTATCCCCTTGTCTTACCTGGCAGGTATCCCCTTGTCTTACCTGGCAGGTATCCCCTTGTCTTACCTGGCAGGTATCCCCTTGTCTTACCTGGCAGGTATCCCCTTGTCTTACCTGGCAGGTATCCCCTTGTCTTACCTGGCAGGTATCCCCTTGTCTTACCTGGCAGGTATCCCCTTGTCTTACCTGGCAGGTATCCCCTTGTCTTACCTGGCAGGTATCCCCTTGTCTTACCTGGCAGGTATCCCCTTGTCTTACCTGGCAGGTATCCCCTTGTCTTACCTGGCAGGTATCCCCTTGTCTTACCTGGCAGGTATCCCCTTGTCTTACCTGGCAGGTATCCCCTTGTCTTATAGGTATCCCCTTGTCTTATAGGTATCCCCTTGTCTTATAGGTATCCCCTTATCTTATAGGTATCCCCTTATCTTATAGGTATCCCCTTATCTTATAGGTATCCCCTTATCTTATCTTACCTTGCAGGTATCCCCTTATCTTATCTTACCTTGCAGGTATCCCCTTATCTTATCTTACAGGTATCCCCTTATCTTATCTTACAGGTATCCCCTTATCTTATCTTACAGGTATCCCCTTATCTTACCTTGCAGGTATCCCATTTCCCCTTATCTTACAGGTATCCCCTTTCCCCTTATCTTACAGGTATCCCCTTTCCCTTTATCTTACAGGTATCCCCTTTCCCCTTATCTTACAGGTATCCCCTTTCCCCTTATCTTGCAGGTATCCCCTTTCCCCTTATCTTGCAGGTATCCCCTTTCCCCTTATCTTGCAGGTATCCCCTTTCCCCTTATCTTGCAGGTATCCCCTTTCCCCTTATCTTGCAGGTATCCCCTTTCCCCTTATCTTGCAGGTATCCCCTTTCCCCTTATCTTGCAGGTATCCCCTTTCCCCTTATCTTGCAGGTATCCCCTTATCTTACCTTACAGGTATCCCCTTATCTTACCTTACAGGTATCCCCTTATCTTACCTTACAGGTATCCCCTTATCTTACCTTACAGGTATCCCCTTATCTTACCTTACAGGTATCCCCTTATCTTACCTTACAGGTATCCCCTTTCCCCTTACCTTGCAGGTATCCCCTTTCCCCTTACCTTGCAGGTATCCCCTTTCCCCTTACCTTACAGGTATCCCCTTATCTTGCAGGTATCCCCTTACCTTGCAGGTATCCCCTTACCTTGCAGGTATCCCCTTACCTTGCAGGTATCCCCTTATCTTGCAGGTATCCCCTTATCTTGCAGGTATCCCCTTATCTTGCCTTACAGGTATCCCCTTATCTTACCTTACAGGTATCCCCTTATCTTACCTTACAGGTATCCCCTTATCTTACCTTACAGGTATCCCCTTATCTTACCTTACAGGTATCCCCTTATCTTACCTTACAGGTATCCCCTTATCTTACCTTACAGGTATCCCCTTATCTTACCTTACAGGTATCCCCTTATCTTACCTTACAGGTATCCCCTTATCTTACCTTACAGGTATCCCCTTATCTTACCTTACAGGTATCCCCTTATCTTACCTTACAGGTATCCCCTTATCTTACCTTACAGGTATCCCCTTATCTTACCTTACAGGTATCCCCTTATCTTACCTTACAGGTATCCCCTTATCTTACCTTACAGGTATCCCCTTATCTTACCTTACAGGTATCCCCTTATCTTACCTTACAGGTATCCCCTTATCTTACCTTACAGGTATCCCCTTATCTTACCTTACAGGTATCCCCTTATCTTACCTTACAGGTATCCCCTTATCTTACCTTACAGGTATCCCCTTATCTTACCTTACAGGTATCCCCTTATCTTACCTTACAGGTATCCCCTTATCTTACCTTACAGGTATCCCCTTATCTTACCTTACAGGTATCCCCTTATCTTACCTTACAGGTATCCCCTTATCTTACCTTACAGGTATCCCCTTATCTTACCTTACAGGTATCCCCTTATCTTACCTTACAGGTATCCCCTTATCTTACCTTACAGGTATCCCCTTATCTTACCTTACAGGTATCCCCTTATCTTACCTTACAGGTATCCCCTTATCTTACCTTACAGGTATCCCCTTATCTTACCTTACAGGTATCCCCTTATCTTACCTTACAGGTATCCCCTTATCTTACCTTACAGGTATCCCCTTATCTTACCTTACAGGTATCCCCTTTCCCCTCATCTTGCAGGTATCCCCTTTCCCCTTATCTTGCAGGTATCCCCTTTCCCCTTATCTTGCAGGTATCCCCTTTCCCCTTACCTTGCAGGTATCCCCTTATCTTACAGGTATCCCCTTACCTTACAGGTATCCCCTTTCCCCTTATCTTGCAGGTATCCCCTTTCCCCTTATCTTGCAGGTATCCCCTTTCCCCTTATCTTGCAGGTATCCCCTTTCCCCTTACCTTGCAGGTATCCCCTTATCTTACAGGTATCCCCTTATCTTACAGGTATCCCCTTTCCCCTTATCTTACCTTGCCCTTGTCGCTAGAGCCCTGATGGCGGATGGCGCTCTCAGGCATCCTCAGTTCACTCTGGAAGGCTGACGACTCCTTCACGGCAGAGCCGATCCCACTGCTGGGGCTGCGCTTCACCAGGGCCTGTGGACGACGGCAGGTTAGTTAGAGGAGATATTAGACTAAACACACACATTCAAGACCCTAGTTATGCACACGATCACACACACACACACATTCAAGACCCCAGTTATGCACACGATCACACACACACACACATTCAAGACCCCAGTTATGCACATGATCATACACACACGCATTCAAGACCCCAGTTATGCACACGATCACACACACACACCTATGCTAATACGTCAGTGAAAATACAGACAGGCAAGGCATGCAGATATTATGACAATCAATATAAATCTGTCTACATTAATTACTTGAATGAATTCTGTTTTAAGTTGAATCATGTCAGCCAGTTAATTCTGAGATGTTTAAGTTGTACTACTTGATAAAACAGACACAAAAAGAAAAGACATCGTGGATGGATTCCCTAACGTATAATGTTTTGAGGCGTAGCTTTAATAGCTAGCTCCCAAGCTAACTGGGTACTGATGGTTATGAGGATAAGCAAATGGATGGATGGTATAAGTGATATAGCAAGCCAAAAGTTACCGCAGTGGTTCTCTTCCCATGGTGACCTGAGGTATTCGGTCTCACCTGACAGGTACCGTCCTCCTTGGCCCCGCAGTCACAGAAGAAAGAGCCGTATTTGGCATAGGAGATCTCATGGTCTTTGTGACAGACCTTGGCGCACACTGTACACACACCTACCCCGTCCAGCATCTTACACGTGTGACAGTGGTACCTAGAGAGGGAGAGGAGGGGAGGTTGATTTATAACAGTAGAGACATCTCAATAACCCTGTTATAACCCTGTTATAACACTCGTATAGAACACCACCTCCTAGAAATGTAAAAGCATTGGGATTGGTTGGATGGTTGGTGGGCGGTTGAGTGAGTTTGCAATCCCACCAGATTTCGTACACGAGGCATTTCCTGCACACTTTGGCAGAAAGTACAGATTATTGGAACACAGTCTATGTGAAGGTGGAATACTGTGAAGGAATGGTATTGATCACATAAAGGGGGGGGGGGGGGGTGGTGGCTTCTTTTACCAATGCTGGTTCATGAACTCCTTCTGGGTGATGGTGAAGGTACACAGCTTATTGCACTGGGAGTCTTCATCCTACGACACAGCAGAAAGAAATCAGCTTGGTTTCCCCCCCCCTCCCCTCCCATTTCCTCATTATTAACAGATACGGTATTCCCTCCGGTATTCCCTCTCCATTACACTCAGCTTCTCCCTACTAAACACAACTATTTGCTTTTTTTCTCTCTCAATGAATCTCTTCCTTGATTCCTCGCACCTTCCTCCTCCTCCTCAAAACGCATAGGAGAAGGAAGTCCGAGGAGAAGGACCTTGAACCTTCTCCTATAACACGGTTGAGGAAGAGGCAAAAAGATAGGCTGGGAGGAATCACAGAAAGACAAATGGAGGTAGAGCCACGGTGGGGGAAATGTTTCCTGAAATCCCAGTGTCTCTAATAGTGAGACAGCTGATGTGAAGATAAAGTGGTTCCTTACGGAGTCCTCCAGCCTTCTCTCTATCTATTCCACACTATATAAAGTACCTATCTACACTATATAAACTACCTATCTACACGATATAAAGTACCTATCTACACGATATAAAGTACCTATCTACACTATATAAAGTACCTATCTATTCTACACTATATAAAGTACCTATCTATTCTACACTATATAAAGTACATATCTATTCTACACTATATAAAGTACATATCTATTCTACACTATATAAAGTACATATCTATTCTACACTATATAAAGTACATATCTATTCTACACTATATAAAGTACCTATCTATTCCACACTATATAAAGTACCTATCTATTCCACACTATATAAAGTACCTATCTATTCCACACTATATAAAGTACCTATCTATCTCTACACATTTCTATCTATTCTACACTATATAAAGTACCTATCTATGTCTATATATTTCTATCCAAACATGATATAGGGCGGTCCGTACAGAGTCCTCAGCCTGTGAGTCATCGTCCTCCACAGCCAACTCGTCAACCCAGTCTGAGTCCACCTCTACAGCCTTCTCCTCTCCATCAACCAGCAGCACGGAGGAGCCCTGGCCACTGCTCTGTCTCAGGGCGTTCATCACATCAGCCAGGTAGGAGATGATATGACAGGAGCACTCTAGTATGCTGGCATGCTGAGG
The DNA here is from genome assembly GCF_029448725.1 of Salvelinus fontinalis. Classification (NCBI taxonomy): domain Eukaryota; kingdom Metazoa; phylum Chordata; class Actinopteri; order Salmoniformes; family Salmonidae; genus Salvelinus; species Salvelinus fontinalis. The sequence goes on along the minus strand of NW_026600636.1, from coordinate 91,039 downwards.
GGAAAACATGAGAGAGAGAGGTGACGGGGCAGTTCAGAATATATATATATATATTTTTCTTTCTCTCCCCTTCTTTCTTTTTGGATTGAATTACTACTTACTTTGCCCTGGGACACGTTTGCGCTCACTTTCTCCACAACGTTTTTCTGGGTCAGGTACTTTTTGCTGTAGAAAATAACAGATATATTTCTATTGAATCTAACTGCATATTTAACACATCGACTATCATACAGAGTTTACCAATAATATTCACATCACCAGTTCTACACATCAGGAACAAAACTTAAAAATACTATCATATTTTTTTTTTTAACGAATGTCTTACCATCTGGTCAGCCAGTCGATGGCAGCGCGATGCAGCTGCAGATGCCCCGCCCCCTGACCGGCGCTGGCTAGGGTCGCCATGATCACCATGAGTTCCGGGAAGCCAGCGCCGTCCCCATTGGCCAGCATATCTGTTGCCATGGGGATGAGGGTGGAGAGCAGGACGGTGCACACGCCCTCGCCCACCTGGCTGTTGTCCCTGACAATGTGCGTGGTGAGCACCTGGAGAAAATATTTTTAAAAACAGTTCCAACCAATCAGTTTGGTCGACAGGTGTTAATTATTGACGATAATCCACGTAAAGTATGATATTTTGACTTCGATGCCGATACCAGGTCTGGTATCACGATACCATCACGTTACGTAACACCAAAACAATACCACAGCAAACAAAATTAAAAGCCTATTAGCCAAAGTCACAGAATGGCCCTTAAATCAAGACAGGTCTGTAGAGATCAATATCATTACATTTATAATGGATGCATGAATCAATTATACAAATCAATTTGACTAGTTTTTTTTTTTTTTCTAACTACATAACGGTAATTATTTATATGAACGGTAAATCAAGATGTCGCCACGGTCTAGTCACAATACAGGTGGATTCATATTCAATAGGAGTGAGTGAATGTAGAGTTATAGAGCTCGTTTTGGTGCTGATTTCATGGGGCTACAGATGAAAAACTAATCTGCTTCCCTTCCATTTGGTACTTATTGTATTATACTGATCAACAACATTTACAAAAAAATAAGCAATCTGTTCTTTTATAAAAGTGTGCCTGTCTCTTTAAGACCCATGACGTCACACACACTTTGTAGCTGGAGCTAAGACAATCTTGACTGGGACGGACGAGAGGCAGGCGAGACAAAATGGATGAATAAAGTCGTTGGAGCAGCTTTGAAATCAGCAATATTTTACACCGTGTTTTTTGCATATCATCACAAACTAGGTGCTAGCAAAGAAAGTTAGCCTACAAAGCTGGAAGCTTCCGGTATCTTCTTGCATTGTAACGTGTTCTATCCTGTGTGGACAGTTATACATGCTGTGTCGAATTATTAAAGTGTGTTAACTTTGTGCATGTCAAGTGGTTACGCAGTATTTTCCATCATAATTGCTTAATTAACTCAGGAACCACACCTGGTGTGGAAGCACCTGCTTTCAATATACTTTGTATCCCTCGTTTACTCAAGCGTTTCCTTGATTTTGGCAGTTTTCTGTAGTTGAGACTGTTTAATGTTGACCAGTCTTGAGAACCGCTTTTGTGCTGACACACACACACACACACACACACACACACCTGTAGCAGCGCCCTGTTCTCCTGCACCGTCTCCAGATGCTCCGAGTCCTTAGGTGGCGTGGCCGTCATGCGGGTGAGCCACGACTGTAGCCTGGTTGGCTCCACACACGCCAGCTGGGCCAGGGAGCCACACAGACACAACAGGCTTGGGTTGGGACTCTTCTCCGCTGAGGTGGAAGTAAGCAAGGAGAGGTTGAGGATATGAAAGAGATGGTAGAACTGAAAACGCTCATGGAAGGACCTTGAGAAACTAGAGTAAAAGGGTTTAATTCAAGATTAGAATGAACAGGTCAAGATTAGGATGAACACTCAAGTCTCTGGTTGGTCAGTACGGACAACACGTTGGTCTGGGAGGCAGAACTGGTTTGGAATGGGAAAACAAGGAGGAGTGTGGGTAAACTTACTGAGCTGGAAGAGTTTGGTGAAGAATTTCAGCACCCGGTTGCAGAATTTAGCAGAAAGGTTTTCATTGGCTGTAGCCATCATGATCTGAACCAGTTCTCCACTGAGACACAAAACAAGAGAGAATGTTAAGAGATCATCGGCAGCACGTCCAATTGGCTTTGGGAAGATAAATAACAAAATTATATAATTACTCCTGTCTATACAGAAATATAGAAAATAATCAAAATTACTACACCAGAGAGCATGATTTAGTTTACTGGCTAACAGTCGAGAAGTGAGCATGTTGGGTACAAATATTAGATATCTGATTGTTGAGGTGCGCATTTTGGGCAGCGTACACATATTAAATACCGTGTCAGTTCGGGGATTTGATCCAGCAACCTTCCGGGTACAGGGCCAATGCTCTAGCCACTAGGCTACCAGCAAGTTAGTTATATTATAATCCTAATGACTAACCAATCTACTCATCACATTAGGAAAAGCAGGCTATTTTACATTAGTCTGCAAATGCCATTATAAAAGGCATGATTTACATGCAGGGATTTGTTTTTTGGGGGGGGGGGGGTGAAAAGATCGCTTCCCCAAACTTGAAACTCACGAGCCGCCTATGAGAGAAAGACTGTCGTGAACTGCAACACGGCTTAGTCTGCGGTCGTGTGATGGAGAACACATACCACGCCCCATGTGGGGATTGAACCCACGACCTTGGCATTCGTTAGGAGCACGGCTCCAAACAACCCGAGCCACAGACACACCTGAAGGAGAAGAAGTCTTCCATGGCCTTGCACACTTGGCTGCTCTCCAGCTGCCTCTCCAGATACTGTAGACACTCCTCCAACACAGACTCGTCCAGACCACTAAGACAAAAACACATTTAACTCAATTACAGCTGTCAATCTCTTTGAAGAGGTCTCAGCATCCTTTTCACTCTATTGATGGAGGGGGGGGGGGGGGTATATGTAACCGTTTGTCTTAGCCAAAATACTCAAGCCCTGTCAAGTTGATTAGAGGGATCATTGCTGGACAACAATCGTTAAATTAATTTACGCTCGGGGGGGGTCATTAAAATTGACTCAACTCCAGTCTTAGCCTAACTGCTCGGGTCAAAGTTCAAGTCTCACCTGTTGGGGTCTGAGTGGTTGGCGATGATGTTGTAGCATCCTGTGACCAGTCTCTGGTAGACGTGGGCCAGGAAGGTGTCTGACTCCGCGGGGCCCAGGATACGCTCCAGAGAGGTAGAGCAGATCTCAGCCACGCTCTCTGTACTGCTCTCCAAGAGGAGGGGGAGCAGAGCATGTACCACCTGGGGAGGATTCAACTCCTCAGTCCTGGAGAGGGGACAGAGAGAGAGAGAGAGTTAGACAGAGAGAGAGAGAGTTAGACAGAGAGAGAGAGAGAGAGAGAGAGAGAGTTAGACAGAGAGAGAGAGAGAGAGAGAGAGAGTTAGACAGAGAG
>NW_026600636.1:80649-87486 GCF_029448725.1 Salvelinus fontinalis | reverse complement strand
ACTAATGGGTAGTCCACTAATGGGTAGTCCACTAATGGGTAGTCCACTAATGGGTAGTGTACTAATGGGTAGTGTACTAATGGGTAGTCCGCTAATGGGTAGTGTGCTAATGGGTAGTCCACTAATGTGTAGTCCATTAATGGGTAGTGTACTAATGGGTAGTCCACTAATGGGTAGTGTCCTAATGGGTAGTCCACTAATGGGTAGTCCACTAATGGGTAGTCCACTAATGGGTAGTCCACTAATGGGTAGTGCGCTAATGGGTAGTCCGCTAATGGGTAGTGTACTAATGGGTAGTCCGCTAATGGGTAGTGCACTAATGGGTAGTCCACTAATGGGTAGTGTACTAATGGGTAGTCCACTAATGGGTAGTGCACTAATGGGTTGTGGGCTAATGGGTAGTGTACTAATGGGTAGTCCACTAATGTGTAGTCCACTAACGGGTAGTCCACTAATGGGTAGTGTACTAATGGGTGTAGTCCACTAATGGGTAGTCCACTAATGGGTAGTCCACTAACGGGTAGTTTACTAATGGGTAGTGTACTAATGGGTGTAGTCCACTAATGGGTAGTGTACTAATGGGTAGTCCACTAACGGGTAGTTTACTAATGGGTAGTGAACTAATGGGTGTAGTCCACTAATGGGTAGTCCACTAATGGGTAGTCCACTAACGGGTAGTTTACTAATGGGTAGTGTACTAATGGGTAGTGCACTATAAAGTAGTATACTAACGGCTACTCTACTAATAACTAGTATACTAATCAGTGGGTCACCAACCAGAGCCACTGTGCACGGCCTCCTTGAGGATCTTCAGCTCGTTGTTGAACTCTGCGAACAGGGAGCTCTTGCAAAGAGGGCGGGGGATGAAACGGCGCTCCAGCTGGTCAGCGATGTGGTGGCGGGCCGTGATCTCCTCCTGGGAGTCAGCTGGCTGGGTCAGGAGCTGGGAGGGGTGAAAGAGGAAGGAGATGAAGGGAACGGGAGAAGAGAGCACGAAAAGAGAGAGACAAGGCAAGAAGGGCATTCTATGCCATCAAAAGGAACATACAATTCGACATACCAATTAGGATCTGGCTAAAAATACTTGAATCAGTTATAGAACCCATTGCCCTTCATGGTTGTGAGGTCTGGTGTCCGCTCACCAACCAAGAATTCACAAAATGGGTCAAACACCAAATTGAGACTCTGCATGCAGAATTCTGCAAAAATATCCTCTGTGTACAACGTAGAAAACCAAATAATGCATGCAGAGCAGAATTAGGCTAATTATCAAAATCCAGAAAAGAACCGTTAAATTCTACAACCACCTAAAAGGAAGCGATTCCCAAAGCTTCCATAACAAAGCCATCATCTACAGAAAGATGAACCTGGAGAAGAGTCCCCTAAGCAAGCTGGTCCTGGGGCTCTGTTCACAAACACACCTCACAGAGCTCCAGGACAGCAACACAATTAGACACAACCAAATCAAACAAAAAGAGAATTACTTGACACATTGGAAAGAATTAACAAAAAAACAGAGCAAACTAGAATGCTATTTGCCCCTAAACTACACAGTGGCAGAATACCTGACCACTGTGGCTGACCCAAACTTAAGGAAAGCTTTGACTATGTACAGACTCAGTGAGCATAGCCTTGCTATTGAGAAAGGCCACTGTAGGCAGACCTGGCTCTCAAGAGAAGACAGGCTATGTGCACACTGCCCACAAAATGAGGTGGAAACTGAGCTGCACTTCCTAACCTCCTGCCCATGTATGACCATATTAGAGACACATATTTCCCTCAGATTACACAGATCCACAAAGAATTTGAAAACAAACCCAATTTTGATAAACTCTCATATCTACTGGGTGAAATACCACAGTGTGCATGCATCACAGCAGCAAGATGTGTGACCTGTTACCACAAGAAAAGGTCAAGCAGTGAAGAACAAACACCATTGTAAATACAACCCATATTTCTGCTTATATATTTTCCCTTTTGTACTTTAACCATTTGTACATCGTTACAACACTGTATATATACATAATATGACATTTGCAATGTCTTCATTCTTTTGGAACCTCTGTGAGTGTAATGTTTACTGTTCATTTTTATTGTTTATTTCACTTTTGTATATTTATCTACCTCACTTGCTTTGGCAATGTTAACATACAGTATGTTTCCCATGCCAATAAAGCCCTCTTTGAATTGACATTGAGAGAGAGAGAGAGAGAGAAAGAGAGAGAAAGAGAGAGAGAGGGCGAGGGAGATAGTTAGAGAGAGAGTTAGACAGAGAGAGGAAAAGGGAGAGAAAGAGAGAGAGAGAGAGAGTTAGAGAGAGGGAGATAGAGAGAGAGAGAGTTAGAGAGAGGGAGAGAGAGAGAGAGAGAGAGAGAGAGAAGAAGAGCAAGAGAGACAGAGAGAGAGAGAGTTAGACAGAGAGAGGGAGAGAGAGAGAGAGAGTTAGACAGAGAGAGGGAGAGACAGAGAGAGAGAGAGTTAGACAGAGAGAGAGAGTTAGACAGAGAGAGAGAGAGTTAGAGAGAGAAAGAGAGAAAGAGAGAGAGAGAGAGAGAGAGAGAGAGAGAGAGAGAGAGAGAGAGAGATGAAGAAAGGATTCTGTGATTCTCGACGAAGAAAGAACATAGAGGAAGAAGTATATAGAGGGGAACACTAGAGGGTTGTAGGATACACACTTTGCAGGGTAGTAGAATGGAGGGTACAGTATAATACTACACAGAATGGAGGGTACAGTATAATACTACACAGAATGGAGGATACAGTATAATACTATACAGGGTAGTAGAATGTAGGGTACAGTATAATACTACACAGAATGGAGGATACAGTATGATACTACACCAAATGGAGGGTACAGTATAATACTATACAGGGTAGTAGAATGGAGGGTACAGTATAATACTACACAGAATGGAGGGTACAGTATAATACTACACAGAATGGAGGATACAGTATAATAATACTATACAGAATGGAGGGTACAGTGTAATACTATACAGAATGGAGGATACAGTATAATACTACACAGAATGGAGGATACAGTATAATACTACACAGAATGGAGGATACAGTATAATACTATACAGAATGGAGGATACAGTATAATACTACACAGAATGGAGGATACAGTATAATACTACACAGAATGGAGGGTACAGTATAATACTATACAGAATGGAGGATACAGTATAATACTACACAGAATGGAGGGTACAGTATAATACTATACAGAATGGAGGATACAGTATAATACTACACAGAATGGAGGGTACAGTATAATACTATACAGAATGGAGGATACAGTATAATACTACACAGAATGGAGGGTACAGTATAATACTACACAGAATGGAGGATACAGTATAATACTACACAGAATGGAGGATACAGTGTAATAATACTACACAGGGCTCCTACCTTGCACTGGATAAAGGGGCGCAGCAGGACGAAGATGGGAATCCGAGTACGCACTATGAAATCTATGAAGTCCCAGAAGGCCAGGCCTCCCACCTTCCTCAGAGACATCTCCTTGACCTGCAGGCTGAGGCGATACCACTGGTTCCCCAGCTGCCGCTCAAAACACACCAACACCACCTTTAGAGCTGGGGGAGAGAGTGGGAGGAGGGGAGGGGGTAGAGAGAGTGGGGAGAGAGATGGGGGAGAGAGAGAGAGGGAGGGGGAGAGAGAGATGGGGGAGAGAGAGATAGGGGGGAGGGGGAGAGAGAGAGGGGGGCGAGAGAGTGGGGGTAGAGAGAGGGAGGAGAGGAGGGGAGGGGAGAGAGAGTGTGAGGAGGGGAGGGGGGAGAGAGAGAGGGGGGAGAGAGAAGGAGGAGGGGAGAGGAGGGGATAGAGAGTGGGAGGAGGGGAGGGGGTAGAGAGAGTGGGGAGAGAGATGGGGGAGAGAGAGAGAGGGGGGAGGGGGAGAGAGAGAGGGGGGGAGAGAGTGGGAGTAGAGAGAGGGAGGAGGGGATAGAGAGTGGGAGGAGGGGAGGGGGGAGAGAGATGGGGGAGAGAGAGAGGAGGGAGGGGAGAGAGAGAGGGGGGAGGGGGAGAGAGAGAGGGGGGAGAGAGTGGGGGTAGAGAGAAGGAGGAGGGGAGAGGAGGGGATAGAGAGTGGGAGGGGGGAGGGGGTAGAGAGAGTGGGGGGAGGGGGAGAGAGAGATGGGAGAGAGAGAGGGGGGAGGGAGAGAGTGGGGGGGGGTGTAGAGAGAGTGGGGAGAGAGAGGGGGTAGAGAGAGGGAGGAGGGGTCTAAATAGCAACGCACAAGTCTTGGTTTGTACGAGCCAGAACGGCTCATAGGAGCAGCAACCTATCTCCTGTTTCTGTAGCGTGAGGCAGCTTGATGTACAAGTACACCCCCTGGACAGGACGCTAGTCTATCTCCTGTTTCTGTAGTGTGAGGCAGCTTGATGTACAGTACACCCCCTGGACAGGACGCTAGTCTATCTCCTGTTTCTGTAGTGAGACAGCGGGATGTACAGTACACCCTCTGGACAGGACACTAGTCTATCTCCTGTTTCTGTAGCGTGAGGCAGCTTGATGTACAGTACACCCCCTGGACAGGACGCTAGTCTATCTCCTGTTTCTGTAGCGTGAGGCAGCTTGATGTACAAGTACACCCCCTGGGCAGGACACTAGTCTATCTCCTGTTTCTGTAGCGTGAGGCAGCTTGATGTACAAGTACAACCCCTGGGCAGGACACTAGTCTATCTCCTGTTTCTGTAGCGTGAGGCAGCTTGATGTACAGTACACCCCCTGGACAGGACACTAGTCTATCTCCTGTTTCTGTAGCGTGAGGCAGCTTGATGTACAACACACCCCCTGGACAGGATGCTAATCTGTCTCCTGTTTCTGTAGCGTGAGGCAGCTTGATGTACAGTACACCCCCTGGACAGGACACTAGTCTATCTCCTGTTTCTGTAGCGTGAGGCAGCTTGATGTACAACACACCCCCTGGACAGGATGCTAATCTGTCTCCTGTTTCTGTAGCGTGAGACAGCTTGATGTACAGTACACCCCCTGGACAGGACGCTAGTCTATCTCCGGTTTCTGTAGCGTGAGGCAGCTTGATGTACAGTACACCCCCTGGACAGGACGCTAGTCTATCTCCTGTTTCTGTAGTGTGAGGCAGCTTGATGTACAGTACACCCCCTGGACAGGACGCTAGTCTATCTCCTGTTTCTGTAGCGTGAGGCAGCTTGATGTACAGTACACCCCCTGGACAGGACGCTAGTCTATCTCCTGTTTCTGTAGTGTGAGGCAGCTTGATGTACAAGTACACCCCCTGGACAGGACACTAGTCTATCTCCTGTTTCTGTAGCGTGAGGCAGCTTGATGTACAAGTACACCCCCTGGACAGGACACTAGTCTATCTCCTGTTTCTGTAGCGTGAGGCAGCTTGATGTACAGTACACCCCCTGGACAGGACACTAGTCTATCTCCTGTTTCTGTATGGTGAGGCAGCTTGATGTACAGTACACCCCCTGGACAGGACACTAGTCTATCACATGTTTCTGTAGTGAGGCAGCTTGATGTACCAGGACACCCTCTGGACAGGACACTAGTCTATCTCCTGTTTCTGTATGGTGAGGCAGCTTGATGTACAGTACACCCCCTGGACAGTACACTAGTCTATCTCCTGTTTCTGTAGTGAGGCAGCTTGATGTACAGTACACCCCCTGGACAGTACACTAGTCTATCTCCTGTTTCTGTAGTGAGACAGCTTGATGTACAGTACACCCCCTGGAGAGGACACTAGTCTATCTCCTGTTTCTGTAGCGTGAGGCAGCTTGATGTATAGTACACCCCCTAGACAGTACACTAGTCTATCTCCTGTTTCTGTAGTGAGACAGCTTGATGTGCAGTACACCCCCTGGACAGGACACTAGTCTATCTCCTGTTTCTGTAGTGAGACAGCTTGATGTACATTACACCCTCTGGACAGGACACTAGTCTATCTCCTGTTTCTGTAGCGTGAGGCAGCTTGATGTACAGTACACCCTCTGGACAGGACATTAGTCTATCTCCTGTTTCTGTAGAGACAGCTTGATGTACAGTACACCCCCTGGACAGGACACTAGTCTATCTCCTGTTTCTGTAGGGAGGCAGCTGGATGTACAGTACACCCCCTGGACAGGACGCTAGTCTATCTCCTGTTTCTGTAGTGTGAGGCAGCTTGATGTACAGTACACCCCCTGGGCAGGACGCTAGTCTATCTCCTGTTACTGTAGCGTGAGGCAGCTTGATGTAAAAGTACACCCTCTGGACAGGACATTAGTCTATCTCCTGTTTCTGTAGCGTGAGGCAGCTTGATGTACAAGTACACCCCCTGGACAGGACATTAAGTCTATCGCAGGGAAAATAAAGTTCCCTTAAAATAAATGTAAGTTTTAAGTGTAATATGCTGACCACATTGCTCGTGTTACGTGCGCCAGCGCAGCAAAATAAATGTACACATACACGTTATTCAATTCTTGCATCCAAACTGCTTGCGCGCGTCAACGAGCATCTGCGTAGCCAGGCACTACAATAGAAATTGTTCTATTTGTGACGCACGACGCGCTACAAATCCCGCCTCTCCCATCTCCTCATTGGTTTTTAGGAGCATATACAGTGCCTTCGGAAAGTATTCAGACCCCTTGACTTGTTCCACATTTTGATATGTTACAGCCTGATTCAAAAATGGATTAAATATTTATTTTTCTCAGCAATCTATAAACAATACCCCACAACAACAAAGTGAATGAAAAAACTGAAATACCTTATTCACATAAGTATTCAGACCCTTTGCTATGAGACTCCTGAAATACCTTATTCACATAAGTATTCAGACCCTT
>NW_026600636.1:65649-75649 GCF_029448725.1 Salvelinus fontinalis | reverse complement strand
CAGAGCCTGTGGGCGAGCGCACCTGAGCGTAGGCATCTTGTGGATCTTGTTGAACATGCGGTCAAGCCGCTTCAGGATGAGGATGAGGGCGGGCCGCACGGCCTCGGACGACCAGTCGGTGATGGGCAGCATCCCAGTGATGTAGCGCCGCAGGCCTCGGCTCTCCATGGTCAGGCTGTCGTAGGGGGCCAGCTTGAGGAGGGAGTGGGCGATCTCTGCCAATCTGGGGGAAAACACATAACCACACACACAAACACACAAAATGATCATACACAAAGACACACATGCAATCATATAGACATGCACAACCGCATGCACAGTCAGAGAATTACATACACACACATGGCACTCATCCACACACAAAAAGACATACAGATTGTACACACGAAATCGCACACGCACAATTCTAAACGTTTCTGCAAATCAGGTCCCTGTATGCGTCCATACCATAGCTGAGTGAATAGTGATATCATACCCGGTTAAAGTGTGTCTCATTCGTGGCCACTTTCACCCAGGTGGGTGCTGCACATTAGGCATTAAATGAGGATAGTTTCCACCTGGTTGAAACACTATGCACTAAATCCAACCATTCACCTCATGTGGGACTTGATGTCCAGCAGCTCTAAGGCGGTGACACGGGGTTCCCCGGCCACGTTCTGCAGGATCTTGAGGCGCGGGCCGCAGTGCTTGTAGAACTCAGTGCAGATGTTCAGGAGGGACTCCCGGGGCCGGCGAAACTCCTCACGGGCAATACGCTCGTCCAGCTCCTCGCGAGGCATCCCCTGGCCCTCCTCCAACAGGTGAAGGTTGTCCCTGATGCCGGACACAAGGCGACTGACATTGACACCAAGCAACACGAGTACACGACACAAACAAGCATCCATGAAACATGATCCTCTGTACCAACTGTGGTGTAAACACATGGGACATCTTCTATTGTCTTTGGGGGTATTTTCTTCTGTTGTGATGATGACCTGTACATAGGTATCTTTAGGATATCACTACGGCAACAGCATCCAGGAACAACAAACAACACTATATTTATGTCTTACAGTTATGAAGAGATTTAAGAAAAGTAACAAAACAACATGTTAATAACAGCCACGTGGTACAGTTTCTTTAAGAGACGTAAATGAACATGAAATAAATCAATACTCTGTCCAAAAGAACACCCTTTTCCTTATATAGTGCACTACAGCCCTATGGCTCTGGCCAAAGGTAGTGCATTAGGGTTGCTATTTTGGACACAATCCGGCAGGTGTAAAGGCTACTCCACACCTGGTGTTTGGCCCTCCAGACATGGCGTGGTTGGCAGTCGTGGCACCTTTGTGTCCCTGGTCACAGCGACTCAACTGGGGGGCAGTCATTGGCCTGAGAGGGGTGGGGATGGGAGGGAGGGGAGGGGTGGAAGATAGAAGAGAAAAAGGACAAATGCCATATTCAATTAGGGCTTAGAACATACATTTAGAAGGACATGATGGGCCATATCTGCTTATCAGATGCACGGCTTATGTGTGTGTGTGTGTGTGTGTGTGTGTGTGTGTGTGTGTGTGTGTGTGTGTGTGTGTGTGTGTGTGTGTGTGTGTGTGTGTGTGTGTGTGTCTGACCGTGTGAGGGTCTCTGAGCTGTAGAGCAGGGCCTGCAGGGAGGTGGCCAGGGCGGCGATGGCAGCGATCTCGTCCCGCGCTGCAGAGGCTGACTCCATGGTCACGGTGTTGCTCTTCAGCTTCTGGAGAAAACACGGCACCAGGGCCTCCAGCACCATCAGCATCTGTAGGCTGATACCGTGCACACACACACACGCACGCACGCACACACACACACACACATGCACGCACACACGCACGCACGCACGCACACACACACACGCAACGCATAAACACACACACACACACACACACACACGCACGCACACACACACACACGCAACGCATAAACACACACACACGCGCACACACACACACACACGCAACGCATAAACACACACACACACACACACACACACACACACACACACACACACGCAACGCATAAACACAAACACGCACACAGAGGAAGATAGGAGAGGGCGTTAGCATTTAGTACGCCTACTGTACAATGTTGATATACTGGGCTAGCGGTGAGTGATGTGAAACCACACCTCCTGAAAGACTCTGGGGCGTAGGCCACCACCGTCACACACAGCTTGATGGACTCACTGATGGAGAAGGCCAGGTCCTCACTACCATAGCAGAAGTCTGAAACAGAGAGAACATTTAGTACGCCTACTGTACACTGGAATTCATGCTGCAGCACTTTCAGGACCTAAAATAGACTATAGGAAGAACATGACCATTATCAGTCAAGTTCTACTGTTTAATATAACTAGGAGAGTCCTGACAATGAGAAACTCCAGGCCTTAGTAAGAGTCTATTAACTAGGAGAATCCTGACAAGGAGAAACTCCAGGCCTTAGTAAGAGTCTATTAACTAGGAGAATCCTGACAATGAGAAACTCCAGGCCTTAGTAAGAGTCTATTAACTAGGTGAATCCTGACAAGGAGAAACTCCATGCCTTAGTGAGAGTCTATTAACTAGGAGAATCCTGACAAGGAGAAACTCCAGGCCTTAGTAAGAGTCTATTAACTAGGAGAATCCTGACAAGGAGAAACTCCAGGCCTTAGTGAGAGTCTATTAACTAGGAGAATCCTGACAATGAGAAACTCCAGGCCTTAGTAAGAGTCTATTAACTAGGAGAGTCCTGACAATGAGAAACTCCAGGCCTTAGTGAGAGTCTATTAACTAGGAGAATCCTGACAATGAGAAACTCCAGGCCTTAGTGAGAGTCTATTAACTAGGAGAGTCCTGACAATGAGAAACTCCAGGCCTTAGTGAGAGTCTATTAACCAGGAGAGTCCTGACAATGAGAAACTCCAGGCCTTAGTGAGAGTCTATTAACTAGGAGAATCCTGACAATGAGAAACTCCAGGCCTTAGTAAGAGTCTATTAACTAGTAGAATCCTGATAATGAGAAACTCCAGGCCTTAGTAAGAGTCTATTAACTATTTATTTATTTTCTCCTGATCAGCTCACACTGTCATTAAAACAACTCCTCTCTTAAAACAATGGGAATCCACGCCAGCAAAACGATGTGGGCTAGTCAAAGATAGAACAGTATAGGAAAAATGGTCCTCTGTAGCTCAGTTGGGAGAGCATGGTGCTTGCAGCGCCAGGATGGTGGGTTTGAATCCTGGAACCATCTGTACGTACAATGTATGCATGCAAGTCACTTTGGATAGAAGCGTCTGATAAATGGCATACAGGATATTGATCAGGGTGCCATGTCAGACACAATCTCTAATGATATAACAGTCCTGAGTGATGGGACCCAGGGGGGTTGAGGTGTTACCCAGGGATCGGAGGGGTTTTTCAGCCTTGACCAGCTCCAGGGCATCCAGGGTATCACGCGTCTCTCCCTCCAGAGAGACCAGCAGGTCAAACAGGCACTGAGCAGACACCCCCTTAGACAGGCCTGTACTGGTGCACGTCTGGGAGGGAGACACAGTCACATGGTTAGACAACACACGCAGATACGCTCATAAAGAGACCTAGTCTGTTGCACAACTGAATGCATTCAAGCGAAATGTGTCTTCTACATTCAACCCTTCTGAATCAGAGAGGTGCTCATGCAAACACACTTACTGTGAACTCCAGCAGTGGAGCCACGCTGGCAAACAGCTGGAGGATGAAGGGTTTACGGTGCAGGATGTAGAACTGTCTGACGCAGAACTCTATCCCCTGTCTCAGCAGTGGGTTACTCTCATAGTCAGCATAGGACTACAACACATTACAGAGGGTTACTCTCATAGTCAGCATAGTACTACAACACATTACAGTGGGTTACTCTCATAGTGACCATAGGACTACAACACATTACAGTGGGTTACTCTCATAGTCAGCATAGGACTACAACACATTACAGTGGGTTACTCTCATAGTCAGCATAGGACTACAACACATTACAGTGGGTTACTCTCATAGTCAGCATAGGACTACAACACATTACAGTGGGTTACTCTCATAGTCCGCATAGGACTACAACACATTACAGTGGGTTACTCTCATAGTGACCATAGGACTACAACACATTACAGTGGGTTACTCTCATAGTGACCATAGGACTACAACACATTACAGTGGGTTACTCTCATAGTCAGCATAGGACTACAACACATTACAGTGGGTTACTCTCATAGTCAGCATAGGACTACAACACATTACAGTGGGTTACTCTCATAGTCAGCATAGGACTACAACACATTACAGTGGGTTACTCTCATAGTCAGCATAGGACTACAACACATTACAGTGGGTTACTCTCATAGTGACCATAGGACTACAACACATTACAGTGGGTTACTCTCATAGTCAGCATAGGACTACAACACATTACAGTGGGTTACTCTCATAGTCAGCATAGGACTATAACACATTACAGTGGGTTACTCTCATAGTCAGCATAGGACTACAACACATTACAGGGAGTAATCATATGAGCTTGTAAGGAGGCATTGTCATACTGCAACACCATGTTTAGGCCCAATTCAGAATGCATTGTGGGATTTGGGATGTAATCTCTGTGGCCTCCTAGAGCTGGGTTGAAGCAGCATCCTGGCATCAGCATTTATGTATTTGTATTTTAAATACTTATTTACTGTGTATTTAAGTATTTTCAAATAATGTGGCCGAATCAACTACTTCTATTTGAAGTATTCAAATAATTTGCTATAAATACTAAATACTATAGAAGCAAGCCCATGTAATGCTTTGTAGGTTAGCAGTAAAACCTTAAAATCAGGTGTAGAAGCCACTGTGCATCTAGACCTGCATTGCTTGCTGTTTGGGGTTTTAGGCTGGGTTTCTTTACAGCACTTTGTGACATCTGCTGATGTAAAGGGCTTTATAAATACATTTGATTGATTGATTACTACCCAGCCTAGTTGAGCCCACGGGAAATCTGGAGGATGTCACAGTGTCCATCAACATCGCTCCAACGGGGGACAGCAAAGACAACACAGAGCAGCCCTTAATGCGGCCGACAGTAGAGCCCTCGCCACCCAGCTACGCTGCTACAGTGGTTAGGGAGCTGCCCTTCATTCCAGTCAGAGCAGGCCATCAGTCACACAAAATAGTGGGAAACAGTAGGCATTTGGATCACTAGGTTTTTCTATGAGAAATTAAATAAACCCACACAAATAAGGTGACAACAACTAATATCAATATTAAACACAAATAAGGTGAAACCACTTAATATCAATATCATCAACATAGTTGTTGTCCTGCCTTTCACACCATGGCAACCATGTGAATGTTTCTCTAATCACACCATGGCAACCATGTGAATGTTTCTCTAATCACACCATGGCAACCATGTGAATGTTTCTCTAATCACACCATGGCAACCATGTGAATGTTTCTCTAATCACACCATGGCAACCATGTGAATGTTTCTCTAATCACACCATGGCAACCATGTGAATGTTTCTCTAATCTCACCATGGCAACCATGTGAATATTTCTCTAATCACACCATGGCAACCATGTGAATGTTTCTCTAATCACACAACTTGTTAGGAGGATTCTGTGTGGGCCCTTTCAGAGGCCAATGGAGGTACTCAATCAAATGTTACACAGTAGATAGAGTATATCAAAGCTTAGTAAGAAACATGGGCTATTATATAGGGTTCAATGCAATACATGTTTTCAAATCCTGTCATTTAAATGAGCAATGCCCATTGAGTTGTCAGCAGCACAATTTCCCAGATCAAGACTAAATAAATCCAGCTGCATTTGGGATTGACCTGCACTGCTCTCTGTGTAAGTCTGCCATTATGAAGCACTGAAGAGTTCCATTGTCAACATACTGACCCTGCGTTGCTAGTGGCTATAACCGTCTGTTCCCAGGCTTCAACTCAACTGTAACCTGACCCAGCCTGTGTTTCTGTAAGTCAGTGCTATATTATGTAGTGAGACTGGCTCACAGAGAGGGGAAAGAGGATGCCTAGTCAGTTGAACAACTGAATGCATTCAACCAATGTGTGTTCTGCATTTGACGCAACCCCTCTGAACCAGAGATGTGCGGGGGGCCGCCCTAATCCACGTCATCGGCGCCTGGGAAGCAGTTGTTGTTGTTGGGGGTTAACTGCCTTGCTCAAGAGCAGAACGGCACAATTTTCCACCTTGCCGGCTTGGGGATGCAAACCAGCAACCTTTCGGTTACTGTTCCAACGCTCTTACCCACAAGGCTACCTGCCGCCCGCCGCCCCTTTCACAATGACGACAGATTAGATTGCGAGACACATTCGCACAGTGGTTGGCATGGTGCCAAGGTTGCATTGAAGTCCAGTTATGTGACTTCTTCCTATAATGGTTGGGGTTAGGATCTAGGGAGGCTACATTTATCCTAGATCTCTAATCTTTAAGCAGGTGGATGAAGTAGCACCATGAAACTGATCTCAGATCAGTTCCACATTTTCAGCCTCTAATGGAGAACAACAACCTGCTGGACCTGTAAACTGATCCTATAACTGTACTACCTACCTGCAACATGGTGGGAAGGAGCCACTGGTATCCACTCAGGGAGAACAGGTGGTTGAAGTGGACGGCCGTGTTGATGGCAGTAGCCGTGTACTGCCTGAGGAGGGCGCTGTCCTCGGGGTGCAGCAGCAGGGCACCGTTGAACACGTTCAGGAAGAGCATGATCTCGTCCCCCCACGGGTACTCACTGGGCATGCCCAGAAACATCTCTTCTAGTAGTTTGATCCACAGGACTTTGTGGAGAGTGTCCAGGCCGAAGAGCTCCTTGCCTGGGGAGAAGATGGCACAATATGGGCCTAACTCACTATGGAAGCCCCTTTGCAATGAAGACTTTTTGAAACATCTAGCGTTCAAACTTCCCAAGTGTTGGTAGACTTTTGTTTTGTGATCTGTGTTGTCTAGTTTGAAGATGCACCCCAGATATACAATGTATTACAGTACTTTATCTTATTACATCTTCATTTTAAAATGCAACTAATCTCCAGGGTTGGGGTCAATTCCATTTCAATTCCAGTCAATTCAAAAAGTAAACCAAATTCCTATTCCAAGTTGTCCTCATTGAAAAGCATTGAAGAGAATTGCAACTGGAATTTCAGTGTACTTCCTGAACTGACCGGAATTAAAATGGAATTGACCCCAACTCTGATCATCTCTCTTTATTGTCTTGTTTGTTCACTCAGGTACCATTGAAGATAGGGTCCACCCCAGTCTTACCCTGTGGCTCGCTGAAGAGAGAGAACTCTCCGTCGATGGCCGTGCGGGGGAAGGAGGGCAGACGGAGCAGGTCCTCTTGGAGCATGGACACATGGGACTGTTTGTGGATGGCCGGCATGTTCTGGGTCAAGGAGAGGAGGAATAGAACACGGCCCACTTCCTCCAGTTTACGGGAAAACACCTAGGGAGAGAGGGGAGGGGGAGGGAGAGAGGGGAGGGGAGGGAGAGGGAAAGAGGGGAGGGAGAGAGAGGGGGAGAGAGGGAGGGGGAGGGAGAGAGGGGAGGGGGGGAGAGGGAAAGAGGGGAGGGGGAGAGAGTGGGACAGAGGGGAGGGGGAGGGAGAGGGAGAGAGGGGAGGGGAGGGAGAGAGGGGAGGGAGGGATGGAGGGAGAGGGAGAGAGGGGAGGGGAGGGAGAGAGGGGAGGGAGGGATGGAGGGAGAGGGAGAGAGGGGAGGGAGATGGAGAGAGGGGAGGGGAGGGAGAGAGGGGAGGGAGGGAGGGATGGAGGGAGAGATAGGAGGGGACACAAGTACGCACAAGAGGCACCAGTAAAGATATGGACAGACAAACAGAAGATCACACTTCTCAAACGGTTAAAGCCACAGTTGGGAGGTTTTTAGTCATTTATACTGTGTGTACTCTTTGGTGTAGTGCACAAATTGCAAAGTGTGGCTTTAACTGTGAGTTTAAACCTGAAACATAACACACTACTAACACACACAATCGCCTGCTGTACCTGTTTCTGAATGAGTTCCTGTCCTTTCTCTGGCAGCATGTGGACCAGGTTGAGCTGGGGAGACACAGACCTCCTGAACGGATAGATGTCCCTCACAAAGGTCTGAAGTTGAGGAAGACAGTCAGAAAGCACATTATGTAGTCACTTATGGAGAAGACACTCTAATGGTCATTCTAGACACCTACACATAACGTCACAGTTCATAACACCGCTTGGAAATGGATGGGAATTCCAACCTTGGAATAGTGAATGAGGTTCCAGCGCTTGTCCATGAGGAAGTAGTGTGCTGAGCGAGACTCGGGAATGTTGAAGAACTCCAAACACTCCTGTCAGGGAAGAGAGAGGACAACGGATCGGGGATGACTTCAGTGTATCACTAAGAAAGATGATTCTGTCAGGATCTGTAGAATGCAGATGAACTCTATGATGAGACGTTACCTTGAGCAAGGCTTCAAACTGAGTGTCTTCATGTACAGGCAACTGGGTAGGAATGTCACACTCATTCTGCCCGTGCACTACCAGGGTCTTGGTTCCTGCAAGGACATACATGATTTACTATATTACCCACATGTAACAACATTATAGTATGCATTATAGTATGGAACATTATAGTATGGTCAACATTATAGTATGGAACACAGTCAAATGACTGGGCTCCCATTGGCATCCAGTGACCTTTACCTGGCAGGGATGGCCTTTTGGTAACCTTTAAAATTGCCTTTACCTGGCATGGATGCAGTGACCAGCAGCTTGACCTCACACTGCTCCTTCTTCATGGTCTGTTTGAGGTCCTTGAAGAAGAGCCCCTCCACGTAGCCCACCACCTCCCACAGGAAGGTCAGCGTGGCCGAGATGGCATCCATACCCCACTCACACGGAGTACGCACAAAGTACATAATCAGCCCCACCTAGGGGGAGAGAGGAAGGGGGAGAGAGAGAGAGAGACCGACAGGTGAATGGGGTACAGACAGAGAGAGACAGGGGGAGAGAGAGAGAGAGAGAGAAGTAGAGGGGGAAGAGCGAGATCTTCATTAATCTTGTCATCAGATTGATCAATACTGTCTGATATACATAGACTGATGTCTTGTCTCACCAGGTAGTTGAAGAGGATGTGAGAGGTCTGGGCCGGGAGGTCACCGATGTTCATCAACAGCTTCCTCAGCATGTACATCAGCTCATCCTGATACACATACAAACATGTGTCAATTCAAAGTCAACAGAAAAACACATAAACAACATGAGGGGTTGTGTTCAGTGGGGGGAAAAAGCAGGTAACATTCCGGTCAACCTTAAACAACCTTAACCCAATACATGAAGAAGGTGATACAAACCGAAACGTCTGTGTACAACTTTTCCCCTGCCTGCTGTAAAAAGCATGAAAAAAAAAACATGAAAAAAGAAAAAGTAACTTTTAGAGTTCTGTCTCATAATTTTTTTTGTGTAAGAACCACCTGTCATTTTTTGTATTTAGTATAGAGAAAATGTCTTGAAACGTTTTGAAACAGGGAGGTAGTCTACTAACAACAGATTGGGTCCATAACAACATAGATCGAACAGCATACTGAAGAGAGGCAGGATTCTATTGGTCCTATCAAATGAGACTGCAAAGAGTATTTTGATGGACAACGGCTGCTCTACCTGTCGATTGCTAACGGTGAGCTTCTCCAGGAAGTGCCTGAGCACCAGGGCGGGGTCTTCGATCAGACAGTTCCACAGGATCTGCTGGGCCACTGCACTCACTGCAGGATCATGGTAAATGGATCATAAGAAAATGATCATGAGTTTTATCAGGACAGACCGAAGCATTGCTTTTCTATTTTATTGAACAGCGTGTATTGTGTTGAAAGGCAATGTGTTGTGTTACAGTGGACTCTAGAGTGGCCTTATGGGTATCTACGGAATGTATCTACAGGTGTCTGATCTCACCCTGTACAGAATGTATTCTATTCTCATCCTCTCCCCCCCTCCCTCTCT
>NW_026600636.1:63603-65149 GCF_029448725.1 Salvelinus fontinalis | reverse complement strand
CTCTCTGTCTCTCTGTCTCAATCTGTATGTCTGTCTATGTCTCTCTCTCTCCCTCTCTGTCTGTCTCTATGTCTCTCTCTCTCTCTCTCTGTCTCTCTGTCTCAATCTGTATGTCTGTCTATGTCTCTCACTCTCCCTCTCTGTCTGTCTGTCTGTCTCCTCTCTCTCTCTCTCTCTCTCTCTCTCTCTCTCTCTCTCTCTCTCTCTCTCTGTCTCTCTGTCTCAATCTGTATCTCTGTCTATCTCTCTCTCTCTCTCTCCCTCTCTGTCTGTCTCTCTCTCTCTCTCTCTCTCTCTCTCTTTCTCTCTCTCTCTCTCTCTCTCACACACACACACTCTCTCTGTTTTTCTGTCTCAATCTGTCTCTTTGTCTATCTCTCTCTCCCCCTCTGTCTCTCTCTCTCTCTGTCTTTGTCTTTTTCTTTCTGTCTCTCTCTTTCTCTATCTTTGTCTCTCTCTTTCTCTCTCTATCTTTGTCTCTTTTTTCCTGTCTCTCTCTGTCTTATAGCCATTTTCCCCAGTCTGGTTGTTGTTCAGTAGGGCACGCCGTAGCGAAACATTTTGCAACAGAAAACATCTACTGTAGCCTACACAGAAGGCATGCTGGGTGTGAGTGTGTTCAACAATCACATCAATGACTACACGGTGTGTCCTGTTTAATTATTAAAGGGTCATTCTGCTACGTGTGGTAATAGACTCCTAATGAATTATGAATGCTGTCTCTGACACTAATGAACAATTTGTCCAAACCACATTCTGGAATAATAAATTGTCTACCAAGTGGCATTCATAAAGTAAATATGCATTAAAAAATGTTCTGCGAGAGCATGCTTATATTCACACCATCTTTCCATTATTGTGTTTTTTAACTTACTCACCTGGAAGTAACTATAAAATCACTATACCAGAGTGTGTAAGGCTTACTGTTGTTTCTGTATTCAGACCACAGAATCATATATATATTCTGTATAGTGCTTTTATAATACACGCTCACCATTGCATTTCCAGTAGTTTTCATCCCTACTCTCAGTCCAAAGCAAGAGATTTGGCATGGTGGCAGCTCTGTGGAGCAGGGTAACATGGTGGCAGCTCTGTGGAGCAGGGTAACATGGTGGCAGCTCTGTGGAGCAGGGTAACATGGTGGCATGGTGGCAGCTCTGTGGAGCAGGGTAACATGGTGGCAGCTCTGTGGAGCAGGGTAACATGGTGGCAGCTCTGTGGAGCAGGGTAACATGGTGGCAGCTCTGTGGAGCAGGGTAACATGGTGGCAGCTCTGTGGAGCAGGGTAACACTGGTGGCAGCTCTGTGGAGCAGGGTAACATGGTGGCATGGTGGCAGCTCTGTGGAGCAGGGTAACATCGGTGGCAGCTCTGTGGAGCAGGGTAACATGGTGGCAGCTCTGTGGAGCAGGGTAACATGGTGGCATGGTGGCAGCTCTGTGGAGCAGGGTAACATGGTGGCATGGTGGCAGCTCTGTGGAGCAGGGTAACATGGTGGCAGCTCTGTGGAGCAGGGTAACACGGTGGCATGGTGGCAGCTATGTGGA
>NW_026600636.1:33603-61103 GCF_029448725.1 Salvelinus fontinalis | reverse complement strand
CATGGACAGGAATTAGAATCAGCGACCTTTTGGATACTGGCCTAACGCTTTTAACCTCTAGGCTACCTGCGGTCTGGATAAGACATTCTGCTTATTGACTCACATGTAAATGTAAGGCAATCTGAATAAGAGTATTTCTCCTAGATGTTGTCCAGGCAGAGCGCTACAAAGGCCCCAAATCAACGTCCTGTGTCTGAGAGGTTTAGATAGGGGAAGGACAGTGTAAACACTGTAGGGGGGATGGAATGTTTCCAGACTCCATGCAACAAAGCCTTTGATAGTTGCTACTATTGGGGTCTAACCTGGCCTGGGTGGGTCTGACAATACTTGAGCCTCGTCAGGAACTATTAGTTCTGTGTGTCCTTTGTGCAGGTCAGAGGCAGGTGTGTCTGGGGAAAAGGGAGGGCAGCCGTCCACCGCTGCAGACGAGTGCCGCAGCTGCATATCCAGCCGCCCCCCCCAGACACCAGAGCAGTGAGTACCCCCTCTTCACACACACACACACACACACACACACACACACACACACACACACACACACACACACACACACACACACACACACCACACACACACACACACACACACACACACACACACACACACACACACACTGACACACACACACACACATTTTTATTTTAACTATTTTCTACAAGAGTGTGCAAAGCTGTCATCAAGGCAAAGGATGGCTACTTTGAAGAAAATATATTTTGATTTGTTTAACACTACATGATTCCATATGTGTTATTTCATCGTTTTGACATCTTCACTATTATTCTACAATGTAGAAAATAGTAAAAATAAAGAAAAACCCTTAAATGAGTAGGTGTGTCCAAACTTTTGACTGGTACTCTGCATGAATGTGCGCCCCCACAAAATGTATGTTTGATGAGAACTATTTACTGTCTGTCTGTCTGTCTGCCTGTCTCGCTCTCTCTGTCTCGCTCTCTCTGTCTCTGTCTCGATCTCTCTGTCTCGATCTCTCTGTCTCGCTCTCTCTGTCTCTGTCTCGATCTCTCTGTCTCGATCTCTCTGTCTCGCTCTCTCTGTCTCGCTCTCTCTGTCTCTGTCTCGCTCTCTCTGTCTCGCTCTCTCTGTCTCTGTCTCGCTCTCTCTGTCTCGCTTTCTCTGTCTCGCTTTCTCTGTCTCGCTTTCTCTGTTTCGCTCTCTCTGTCTCGCTCTCTCTGTCTCTGTCTCGCTCTCTCTGTCTCGCTCTCTCCGTCTCTGTCTCGCTCTCTCTGTCTCTGTCTCGCTCTCTCTGTCTCGCTTTCTCTCTCTCTCTCTCTCTCATCCCTGTTTCTCTCTCTCTGTCTCTCTCTCTCTCTGTCTCGCTCTCTCTGTCTCTCTCTCTCTCCATCCCTGTCTCTCTCTCTCCATCCCTGTCTCTCTCTCTCCATCCCTGTCTCTCTCTCCATCCCTGTCTCTCTCTCTCTCCATCCCTGTCTCTCTCTCTCCATCTCCCCAGTGATGAACAGATTCCGGGGGCTCTGCTGGGCAAGAAGGACTTCTGGAGGAAGATGTTCAAGTCACAGAGTGCTGCCAGCGACACCAGCAGCCTATCAGAGCAGGACACGTCGGAGTGCACCACCGCCCACTCGGGCACCACCACCGACCGACGAACCCGCTCACGCTCCCGACGCATCTCCCTGCGCAAGAAGCTCAAGCTGCCCATCGGTAGGTGGCAGTGCCCCCCACAGTACCACAGCGCCACCCTGTGTCCATCTATGGAAATTATGATCAATTCTAGTGATGTCATCCTCTAAGGGTCATGACAGGCCTGATGGAAGTTTTTTCCGGTAAACTTTCCAAATGTCAACAAAACAAAATACGCTAGACAGGGTGGGATCTTTATGTCGGTAAAATGAATTATGCGAGAAGTGTCGGTGGAAACGCTATTATGCGCAAATATTGATATATTTACCATAGTATTGAAGTAAACTTGGAGTCACACGATGACATGTGTGACATCGTCCCACTATGACTAGTCGGGAAAGCAAGCAGTTTATTAGGTTACACATTAAATAAGTTACGATGAACTTCACAGGGTGGTGAAAGTGCACGGGGATGAACCTCACACGGGGGTGAAAGTGCACGGGGATGAACCTCACACGGGGGTGAAAGTGCACGGGGATGAACCTCACACGGGGGTGAAAGTGCACGGGGATGAACTTCACAGGGGGTGAAAGTGCACGGGGATGAACCTCACACGGGGGTGAAAGTGCACGGGCGTGAACCTCACACGGGGGTGAAAGTGCACGGGGGTGAACCTCACACGGGGGTGAAAGTGCACGGGGGTGAACCTCACACGGGGGTGAAAGTGCACAGTGATGAGCTTGATGCTCCTTTCAATAAATATCGAGGATCTTATTTTGGTGACATGATGATCAATGCTTGACTGCCGTTTGACAATTAAAAATAATCTCGCTCTTGTGTTCATAATAACCTCATCATGTAGGCTATAAGTGCACGCGCCAATACAATAGTGGGCACATATAACGCAACATTCTTTGTGAGAAAACCATCAGTAAAGTTGAAAATGCGATGGAAACCCATTTCACTTAAATTTTTTATTCGGTACTCAGGAATGACGAAGCGAAAACAGGTTTTTAGAAATTTTTGCACATTTATTAAAAATAAAAAACTTAAATACCTTATTTACAAAAGTATTCAGTCCCTTTGCTCTGAGACTCGAAATTGAGCTCAGTTGAATCCTGTTTCCATTGATCATCCTTGAGATGAAGTCTCTGTGGTAAAGTCCACATGTGGTAATTACAATTGATTGGACATGATTTGGAAAGGCACACACCTGTCTATATAACGTGGTTGACAGTGCATGTCAGAGCAAAAACCAAGCCATGAGGTCGAAGGAATTGTCCGAAGAGCACCGAGACAGGATTGTGTCAAGGCACAGATCTGGGGGAGGGTACCAAAACATTTCTGCAGCATTGAAGGTCCCCAAGAACACAGTGGCCTCCATCATAATTAAATGGAAGAAGTTTGGAACCACCAAGGGCTCCAGAGTTCCTCTGTGGAGATGGGAGAACCTTCCAGAAGGACAACCATCTCTGCAGCACTCCACCAATCATGCCTTTATGGTAGAGTGGCCAGACGGAAGCCACTCCTCAGTAAAAGGCACATGACAGCCCGCTTAGAGTTTGCCAAAAGGCACCTAAAGGACTCTCAGAACATGAGAAACAAGATCCTCTGGTCTGATGAAAGCACGATTGAACTCTTTGGCCTGAATGCGAAGCGTCAAATCTGTCGCCAATTGGATAGAAACCTAACTACTGAAACCGATGTATGATTCATTGAAAATGCAACTTTGTCACTGGATCATTAATGTGTCATTCTCTGTGTTCACTAGAGTGTAGTGATGAACTCGTAGCATCTCTAACGTTGTGTTTCTAAGTATATGGTTTGCATGTAGGCAAATTTCATGTTTCTGTAGGCTAACACCATGTTTCTGTAGACTAACATGTTCTGTAGTCTAACACCATGTTTCTGTAGGCTAACGTCATGTTTCTGTAGTCTAACACCATGTTTCTGTAGGCTAACACCATGTTTCTGTAGGCTAACATCATGTTTCTGTAGTCTAACATCATGTTTCTGTAGGCTAACACCATGTTTCTGTAGTCTAACACCATGTTTCTGTAGTCTAACACCATGTTTCTGTAGGCTAACACCATGTTTCTGTAGTCTAACATCATGTTTCTGTAGGCTAACACCATGTTTCTGTAGGCTAACACCATGTTTCTGTAGTCTAACACCATGTTTCTGTAGGCTAACACCGTGTTTCTGTAGTCTAACATCATGTTTCTGTAGTCTAACATCATGTTTCTGTAGGCTAACACCATGTTTCTGTAGGCTAACATCATGTTTCTGTAGTCTAACGCCATGTTTCTGTAGGCTAACGTCATGTTTCTGTAGGCTAACATCATGTTTCTGTAGGCTAACATCATGTTTCTGTAGGCTAACACCATGTTTCTGTAGGCTAACGTCATGTTTCTGTAGGCTAACACCATGTTTCTGTAGGCTAACACCATGTTTCTGTAGGCTAACATCATGTTTCTGTAGTCTAACATCATGTTTCTGTAGGCTAACATCATGTTTCTGTAGGCTAACACCATGTTTCTGTAGGCTAACATCATGTTTCTGTAGTCTAACATCATGTTTCTGTAGTCTAACACCATGTTTCTGTAGTCTAACATCATGTTTCTGTAGGCTAACATCATGTTTCTGTAGTCTAACATCATGTTTCTGTAGTCTAACATCATGTTTCTGTAGTCTAACACCATGTTTCTGTAGGCTAACATCATGTTTCTGTAGGCTAACATCATGTTTCTGTAGGCTAACACCATGTTTCTGTAGGCTAACACCATGTTTCTGTAGGCTAACATCATGTTTCTGTAGGCTAACGTCATGTTTCTGTAGGCTAACATCATGTTTCTGTAGGCTAACACCATGTTTCTGTAGGCTAACACCATGTTTCTGTAGGCTAACACCATGTTTCTGTAGGCTAACATCACGTTTCTGTAGTCTAGCATCATGTTTCTGTAGGCTAACACCATGTTTCTGTAGGCTAACACCATGTTTCTGTAGGCTAACACCATGTTTCTGTAGACTAACACCGTGTTTCTGTAGTCTAACATCATGTTTCTGTAGTCTAACATCATGTTTCTGTAGTCTAACACCATGTTTCTGTAGGCTAACACCATGTTTCTGTAGGCTAACACCGTGTTTCTGTAGTCTAACATCACGTTTCTGTAGTCTAACATCATGTTTCTGTAGGCTAACACCATGTTTCTGTAGGCTAACACCATGTTTCTGTAGGCTAACGTCATGTTTCTGTAGGCTAACGTCATGTTTCTGTAGGCTAACACCATGTTTCTGTAGGCTAACACCATGTTTCTGTAGGCTAACATCATGTTTCTGTAGGCTAACATCATGTTTCTGTAGGCTAACATCATGTTTCTGTAGGCTAACACCATGTTTCTGTAGTCTAACACCATGTTTCTGTAGGCTAACACCATGTTTCTGTAGTCTAACATCATGTTTCTGTAGGCTAACATCATGTTTCTGTAGTCTAACATCATGTTTCTGTAGTCTAACATCATGTTTCTGTAGGCTAACATCATGTTTCTGTAGTCTAACATCATGTTTCTGTAGGCTAACGTCATGTTTCTGTAGGCTAACATCACGTTTCTGTAGGCTAACACCATGTTTCTGTAGGCTAACATCATGTTTCTGTAGTCTAACATCATGTTTCTGTAGGCTAACGTCATGTTTCTGTAGGCTAACATCATGTTTCTGTAGTCTAACATCATGTTTCTGTAGTCTAACGTCATGTTTCTGTAGGCTAACATCATGTTTCTGTAGTCTAACATCATGTTTCTGTAGGCTAACGTCATGTTTCTGTAGGCTAACATCATGTTTCTGTAGTCTAACATCATGTTTCTGTAGGCTAACATCATGTTTCTGTAGGCTAACATCATGTTTCTGTAGGCTAACACCATGTTTCTGTAGGCTAACACCATGTTTCTGTAGACTAACATCATGTTTCTGTAGGCTAACACCATGTTTCTGTAGGCTAACATCACGTTTCTGTAGGCTAACACCATGTTTCTGTAGGCTAACATCATGTTTCTGTAGGCTAACACCATGTTTCTGTAGGCTAACGTCATGTTTCTGTAGGCTAACACCATGTTTCTGTAGGCTAACATCATGTTTCTGTAGGCTAACATCATGTTTCTGTAGGCTAACACCATGTTTCTGTAGGCTAACGTCATGTTTCTGTAGGCTAACACCATGTTTCTGTAGTCTAACATCATGTTTCTGTAGTCTAACATCATGTTTCTGTATACTAACACCATGTTTCTGTAGGCTAACATCATGTTTCTGTAGGCTAACACCATGTTTCTGTAGGCTAACATCATGTTTCTGTAGGCTAACATCATGTTTCTGTAGGCTAACACCATGTTTCTGTAGGCTAACGTCATGTTTCTGTAGTCTAACACCATGTTTCTGTAGGCTAACATCACGTTTCTGTAGTCTAACATCATGTTTCTGTAGGCTAACATCATGTTTCTGTAGTCTAACATCATGTTTCTGTAGGCTAACACCATGTTTCTGTAGGCTAACGTCATGTTTCTGTAGTCTAACACCATGTTTCTGTAGGCTAACATCACGTTTCTGTAGGCTAACACCATGTTTCTGTAGGCTAACATCATGTTTCTGTAGACTAACATCATGTTTCTGTAGGCTAACATCATGTTTCTGTAGGCTAACACCATGTTTCTGTAGGCTAACGTCATGTTTCTGTAGGCTAACATCATGTTTCTGTAGTCTAACACCATGTTTCTGTAGGCTAACATCACGTTTCTGTAGTCTAACATCATGTTTCTGTAGGCTAACACCATGTTTCTGTAGGCTAACGTCATGTTTCTGTAGGCTAACATCATGTTTCTGTAGTCTAACACCATGTTTCTGTAGGCTAACATCACGTTTCTGTAGTCTAACATCATGTTTCTGTAGGCTAACATCATGTTTCTGTAGGCTAACACCATGTTTCTGTAGGCTAACACCATGTTTCTGTAGACTAACATCATGTTTCTGTAGGCTAACACCATGTTTCTGTAGGCTAACATCATGTTTCTGTAGGCTAACACCATGTTTCTGTAGGCTAACATCATGTTTCTGTAGGCTAACATCATGTTTCTGTAGGCTAACGTCATGTTTCTGTAGGCTAACATCATGTTTCTGTAGGCTAACACCATGTTTCTGTAGGCTAACACCATGTTTCTGTAGGCTAACACCATGTTTCTGTAGTCTAACATCATGTTTCTGTAGTCTAACGTCATGTTTCTGTAGTCTAACGTCATGTTTCTGTAGGCTAACACCATGTTTCTGTAGTCTAACATCATGTTTCTGTAGTCTAACGTCATGTTTCTGTAGGCTAACATCATGTTTCTGTAGTCTAACATCATGTTTCTGTAGGCTAACGTCATGTTTCTGTAGTCTAACACCATGTTTCTGTAGGCTAACATCACGTTTCTGTAGGCTAACATCATGTTTCTGTAGGCTAACGTCATGTTTCTGTAGTCTAACATCATGTTTCTGTAGTCTAACATCATGTTTCTGTAGTCTAACACCATGTTTCTGTAGGCTAACATCATGTTTCTGTAGGCTAACACCATGTTTCTGTAGGCTAACATCATGTTTCTGTAGTCTAACATCATGTTTCTGTAGGCTAACACCATGTTTCTGTAGGCTAACACCATGTTTCTGTAGGCTAACACCATGTTTCTGTAGGCTAACACCATGTTTCTGTAGTCTAACATCATGTTTCTGTAGTCTAACACCATGTTTCTGTAGGCTAACGTCATGTTTCTGTAGGCTAACACCATGTTTCTGTAGTCTAACATCATGTTTCTGTAGTCTAACGTCATGTTTCTGTAGGCTAACATCATGTTTCTGTATACTAACATCATGTTTCTGTAGGCTAACGTCATGTTTCTGTAGGCTAACATCATGTTTCTGTATACTAACATCATGTTTCTGTAGGCTAACACCATGTTTCTGTAGTCTAACATCATGTTTCTGTAGTCTAACATCATGTTTCTGTAGGCTAACACCATGTTTCTGTAGTCTAACACCATGTTTCTGTAGGCTAACACCATGTTTCTGTAGGCTAACATCATGTTTCTGTAGTCTAACATCATGTTTCTGTAGGCTAACGTCATGTTTCTGTAGTCTAACACCATGTTTCTGTAGGCTAACATCATGTTTCTGTAGGCTAACACCATGTTTCTGTAGGCTAACACCATGTCTTGTTGTACGGGTGATGAGTAGACAATTCACTTAATCTCTTTATGGTCTTCTTTTGTATTCCTTTTTGTCCCTAGCATGCCGTGGGACTGTTCACCTTCCAATTACCGTCTCTGTCTTACGTATGTGTGATTGTATGTGTGTGTGTGTATGTGTGTGTGTGTGTGTGTGTGTGTGTGTGTGCTTCACAGACCCTCTCTGTTTGTTTGTTGTGTACAACTGCTCTTATGTGCCTTGTTCTATGACCAAGTATTTTATGCTATTCTGTCTGCATTTGTGTGGATTATAACTTCTATTCCTGTGTATGCTCCTGTGTATGCTTCTGTGTGTGTGTGTGTGTGTGTGTGTGTGTGTGTGTGTGTGTGTGTGTGTGTGTGTGTGTGTGTGTGTGTGTGTGTGTGTGTGTGTGTGTGTGTGTGTGTGTGTGTGTGTGTGTGTGTGTGTGTATTCAGTATGTGTTCTGCCAGTATGTGTATGTCTCGATGTATAAGTGTGATGTTTACCCCTCTGCACTCCTCCCTCCCTCCATCCATCCCTCCATTCCTCTGACTGGGGTGGGGTGTGTTTGCAGGTAACTGGCTTAAGCGGTCATCTCTCTCTGGGCTGACCGACGGGGTCGAGGACTTGTTGGACATCAGCTCTGTGGACCGACTCTCCTTCATCCGCCAGAGCTCCAAGGTCAGGGGTCACTTGCTGACCACAAGGGGTCGTGTCTCTCAAAACTGTCTACTTCAGTGCTCTCCAACCCTGTTCCTGGAGAACTAGCATCCTGTAGGTTTTCGCTCCAACCCCAGTTGTAGCTAACCTGATTCATCTTATCAACCAGCTAATTATTAGAATCAGGTGTGCTAGATTAGGGTTGGAGAGAACCTACAGGACGGTAGCTCTCCGGGAACAGGGTTGGAGAGAACCTACAGGACGGTAGCTCTCCGGGAACAGGGTTGCAGAGCCCTGGTCTTACTGCCATGGGCTGATGTTTAACCTTTTCTCACGACTGAGCTGAGCACACCATGTCCTCTTGTATTGTTACCTGGGCATTTTGATCATTTCTAAGGGATAGACAACCAAATCTATTTAAATGACTAGTTAGATGGCAGCTTTGTGTTTCTTTTGTTTACAACTTGTTATTTCTGTTTATATATTTATTTATCTTTTTAATGCTACATATTTGTTGTTCTACTGCCGGTGGTGTGGACAGTCTTTTCTCTCTCCACCGCCCCTGCCTGCAGGTGAAGTTCACCAGCAACGTGAAGCTGTCAGAGGGCGGCGGGGGAGGAGGGGGCGTGGAGTACGGCCGGGACGAGGAGGAGAATTTCTTCAAGCGGCTCGGTAAATGGCGGTCTGGCAGGCGGAACCCATCCAAGCTTCACCACACAGAAGAGAAAGATGGTAGACCCCCGGGGTGTCCCCTATCACCCCCCGCCCGCTCGCCCCCTCACCCCGTCCGCCTCTCTGTGTGTATGTGCCTGACTGTCCTGTTCCGTCCGTAGTCTGTCCGTTGGCCTGTCCTGTGCGTCCAGTGCTCTGTACACTCTCTGCCGCCATCTTTCATGCTAGTGGTGTTTGTATGTATTTGCCGGCCACTGCCTGTGCAAGCCCCTGGCAGATTTAGGGGGAGACCCCTAGCCCTATACATGATGCCCTAGACTCATACATGATGCCCTAGACTCAAACATGATGCCCTAGACTCATACATGATTCCCTAGACTAAAACATGATGCCCTAGACTCATACATGATGCCCTAAACCAGGGGTGTCAAACTCATTTCGCATCGTGGGCCACATACGGCCTAGGGAGATGTCAAGTGGGCCGGACCATTAAAATTATACCATACTCTGCTATAAATAACCAAAATATCATGTCTTTCCTTTGTTTTGGTGTAAAGAAGCACAAGAACATTAGGAAAATATTGAAATTTAATGAACTATCCTTTTACAAAACATTTCATGAAACACCTCATATTTCCTTAGACAAATGTGCAATTTACTTTTATCATTCACAAATATGCATTGCAACTGATCCCACTGATTGTACAAAGGCACAAAACTTTAATTGGTACTGAAAAATATAGTAATGCACTTTAAGATTAAATGAGACTTTTAAAGAAAGGAATTTTTAAACCACTTACACATACGCATATAAAATCTAAATGTAATCCCTGCGTACACCTTACAAACTAAGGAGAGTGATTTTAAATGTGTAATGAAGAAAGTGTTCGCCTGTCCTGTAAATCTGTAAACTTCATACATGAAACATACATACACATACAATACATACTGAAAATTTATGGAGTTGTATGAACAGTAGAATTCCATCACACAACTTTTGTTTTGAAGCTGCTGACTAACATTAAAGTGCACATTTTTTAAATCACCACAGTAAGGATTCATCTTCACAGAGCTGTATTCTTTCAATGCAAACAGTATCTAAGGCAGCATTTTAAAGGTGTTAGTCTAGTCTGGACTTGTATTTGTTCCTGAAACTTGGCATCTTTTGGCCTGTACAAGTGCATCAACACCAGGTGTCATGTCCTGACTAGCTGTCACTTTCAGAATGTCATTTAAGTGCTTGTTTGTGAGCCTTGAACGCATTTTTGTTTTATTGATATTCATCACTGAGAAAATTTGTTCACAAAGGTAGGTTGCCCCAAACATGCACAAAATTTTAGCAGCCAGGGCTGTTAATTTGGGGTACCCTGGTAGTAGATACTGATAAAATCTGTCCAGACCTACAGAGGCAAATTTGCCGTTCAAATCTGCATCACACTGCAAATCAATTATCTCTAGCTGAATTTCGACCGGCAGATCAGAAGCTTTAACTGTGAAAGGTGAGCGAAAAACTGAAAATTCTGTCTCAAGTTCACCAAATACCTGAAAACGTTTCTCAAACTCCCGCAGTAGTCCTGCAATTTTGTCTTTGTACCGTTTCATGTCCGCATCAGGTCTGGTCACACACACATCTCTCAGACAGGGGAAATGAGCAGGGTTGCCATTTGCCAGTTGCATCTCCCACAAAGTCAGCTTCAACTTAAATGCATGTATGTTGTCAGAAAACTGTGTGACAACTTTTTTGCGGCCTTGCAACATTTTGTTCAGATTGTTCAAGTGTTCAGTAATATCAACCAAGAATGCAAGGTCCCGTAGCCATTCCTGAGATTGTAATTCCAACACCGGTTTTCCTTTTTTCTCCATGAACTGTCCGATTTCCTCTCGTAGATCAAAGAAATGCCTCAGCACAGCGCCTCGGCTTAACCATCTCACTTCAGTGTGGTATGGCAGGCTGTGGGTAATGTTGCTGTCGCTGAGAAGTTTGTCAAACTGACGATGGTTCAGACCTCTGGACCGGATGAAATTTACAGTGCGAACAACCACCTCCATGACGTGGTCCATTTTCAGCGACTTGCAACACAATGCCTCCTGGTGCAAAATACAGTGAAATGTCCAGAAACGATCTCCTCCATTAAGGGCTTGTACTTTGTCTTTGAACTTTGTCGCGACACCTGCTTTCTTTCCGACCATGGATGGCGCGCCGTCTGTAGCCAGGCTGACAGCGCGGGACCAGTCCACTCCAACTCTGTCCAATGCAGCAACGACAGAGCCGAAAATGTCCTCGGCTGTTGTGGTGTCCATCATTGGCACCAACTCAAGAAACTCTTCAGTAACAGTCAATGTCTCATCAACTCCTCGAATAAATATGGCCAGTTGGGCCACGTCTGTGATGTCAGTGCTCTCGTCAATTGCCACGGAAAATGCAATAAATGACTTGACTCTCTGTTTCAATTGACTGTCTAAATCTGCCGATAGTTCCGAAATCCTCTCTGCTATAGTATTCCTCGTCAGGCTAATATTGGCAAAAGCTTGTCGCTTCTCGGGACATACAAGTTCAGCCGCCTTCATCATGCATCGTTTAACAAAGTCACCGTCGGAATACGGCTTCGATGCTAATGCTATTTCGCTAGCAATTAGGTAGCTGGCTTTTACCGCTGCTTCACTGACTTCTCGGCTCTGGATGAAAGTTGACTGCTGTTTCCTCAGACCCGCCAGCAATTCGTTAATCTTATCTCTTCTCAGTTGTCCTTGCAAGCCGTCATATTTTTCGCTGTGATGAGTCTCGTAGTGGCGTCGAATATTATATTCCTTCAATACCGAAACTTGTTGCAAACACACCAAGCACGAAGGTTTTCCGTGCATCTCTGTAAATAAATAGGACGTGGTCCATTTTTCTTTGAAAATTCTACACTCCTTATCTACTTTTCTCCGTTTGGATAACGGCATTTTGGCTAATGAGGGTGTAGCGGAGAGGTAGAGACCAAGGTATTAACAACGTCGTAACAAGCAGCAGATGGCGCATTGATACCGTCTGCTGTTTTCAGTCTGTCTCAGTGATGCGGCTTGTCTTCTACTCTGATGGAAAGAGTGCGCCCCTTAGCGGATAATCCATGAATTGCAGCGAATTAAAAATATTAATTCCATGTCTTTTATGCATTTTTTCCACTTTCAAATTATCCTGCGGGCCTGATCGAACCTCCTTGGGGGCCGGTTCCGGCCCGCGGGCCGTATGTTTGACACCCCTGCCCTAAACTCATACATGATACCCTAGACTGATACTACATGATACCCTAGACTCATACATGATGCCCTAGACTGATACACGATACCCTATACTGATACATGATACCCTAGACTCATACATGATACCCTAGACTCATACATGATGCCCTAGACTGATACACAATACCCTACACTGATACATGATACCCTACACTGATACATGATACCCTAGACTCATACATGATGCCCTAGACTCATACATGATGCCCTAGACTCATACATGATGCCCTAGACTCATACATGATGCCCTAGACTCATACATGATAACATAGACTCATACATTATGCCCTAGACTCATACATGATGCCTTAGACTCATACATGATGCCCTAGGCTCATACATGATACCCTAGACTCATACATGATACCCTAGACTCATACATGATACCCTAGACTCATACATGATACCCTAGACTCATACATGATACCCTAGACTCATACATGATACCCTAGACTCATACCTGATAGCCTAGACTCATACATGATAGCCTAGACTCATACATGATACCCTAGACTCATACATGATACCCTAGACTCATACATGATGCCCTAGACTCATACATGATGCCCTAGACTCATACATGATGCCCTAGACTCATACATGATAACCTAGACTCATACATGATAGCCTAGACTCATACATGATACCCTAGACTCATACCTGATAGCCTAGACTCATACATGATAGCCTAGACTCATACATGATACCCTAGACTCATACATGATACCCTAGACTCATACATGATGCACTAGACTCATACATGATAACCTAGACTCATACATGATGCCCTAGACTCATACATGATAACCTAGACTCATACATGATACCCTAATGTGGGGACATCTCCAGAAGTTATAGTAACCATCAGCTTTTTAAGCAAATTACCATCTTTTAGCTCACTGGACAGTCCCTTGTCACCTCTGCCCAGTGCCCACACCGACAGGCCCTTATTATACCCCATTGGGGGGGGGGGTTTGTCCCCGGGGTCTGTTCCATCCCTGTTTAATGGCAGCCATGTTGAACTCTTCTCCTGGCCAGAGGAAGCTCCATGGTCCTTCTGCTAGCACGGCACAATCTAGCCATATACAGACACCTCCATGTCCTCTAATGTCCCCATGGATATGAGAGACAGGTAAAGGGACCAGGAGAAGGAGGGAGAGAGGGACAAGACAGGTAGAGTAACCGGGAAAAGGAGGGAGAGAGGGACAAGACAGGTAGAGGGACAGAGAGAAGGAGGGAGAGAGGGACAAGACAGGTAGAGGGACCGGGAGAAGGAGGGAGAGAGGGACAAGACAGGTAGAGGGACAGAGAGAAGGAGGGAGAGAGGGACAAGACAGGTAGAGGGACCGGGAGAAGGAGGGAGAGAGGGACAAGACAGGTAGAGGGAGAAGGAGGGAGAGAGGGACAAGACTGGGAAGAGGAGAGGGGGATAGACGAGGGGTAGAGAGTGGGACTTTAAACACAACATGTGGGGCACATGGTGCTGTAACTGTCTTGTCTTCGTTGAACCACTTATCCCATTATGGATAGAAACCCACAAAATCAAGAAATATTACCATGAAGAGTTACAACAAAGTCATCATATTTGTTGAATGTTGCACATTTCCTAGCTTAATGACCGTGTGTCCATCTTTCTCTCCAGCTTCATTTGTTAAGTGGCTCGATGGTGCTTTTCATTCAATGGATTCAGACATGACCTAATCATGCTATGTTCTATGGGCAGTCTGTTCTCTCGTTCTTTTGTGTGATCATGTTGCTATATGGGTGTGTCATTCATGCCAGCACTCGCAAAGATAATGCCCAGAGCCCTGAGTTTTTCCTGGTTAGATCAGATGGTCAGAAAAACCTCCAGGCTCTAGTTATGCTGTAGAATAGAGGTCCAGGCCCCAGATGGCCCTAGTCTGCCCTACTCACCTCTTTTTTTCTGTTACTGCTGTTTCTCTCTCTGTCTCTCTGTTCTCCTCCATCACTTCCTCCCTCCCCCTTCCTCTTGCTCTCTCTCTTCTCCTCCTATCCCTCCCCTCCTCCTTCCCCTTTTCCTCCGCTCTCTCTCTATCTATTGCTGTTCTCCCCCTATCCCTCCCTCCCCTCTCCCTCTCCCCTCCTCTCTTTCTCTCCTCTACCCTTCCCCATCCTTCCCATACCTCATCTCCCCTCCCCCTCTCTCTCTCCCGCTCCCTTCCTCCTCCACCAGGGCCCCAGGGGTTCCAGGAGCGCCTGGCAGCCAGCCAGGAGGCCATGAAGAACAAGAACGTGGTGAACCTGGCCGCCATCCGCCAGGGCATGAAACGCTTCCAGTTCCTGTTGAACTGCTGTGAGCCAGGCACCATCCCTGACGCATCCATCCTGGCCGCTGCGCTCGACCTGGTCAGTTACACTGTAGTCTCAGGCTGGAGTTAAATCAAACCGGTCATGTTACACATTGTCTTTGTTTAATTCAGTGTTTTTCAATCCTGTCCTCTGGATTCCCCAGCCTTTCCACATATTTCATCTGTTCCAATACTAGCACATCTTATTCAATGAATCAATGATCAATCAACTGCTGTATACTCCTGTGAGGGGAGTCTACCAGGTAGTAATACACATTTTTTACTAGACTCGACCGTTCTGGAATGTTATTTGACAGAGGGAAATATTTGTAAATATTGCAACATGGGATTGATTGAAATAAGATTTCAGGGATCTGACAGGACATTATTGTACTTCCTGGTGTCCGACAGGAAGCTCCAGTGGTTGCCAGAGCCTCCCTGTTCCTGGAGTGCGCCCGCTTTGTTCATCGTTGTAACCGTGGCAACTGGCCCGAGTGGATGAAGGGTCACCACGTGAACATCACCAAGCGGGGTCTGTCTCGGGGACGCTCGCCCGTGGTGGGAAACAAGAGGAACCAGAAGCTCCAGTGGAATGCAGCCAAGCACTTCTGTCAATGGGGAGATGTGAGTGACTTTCTGATGGGATGACCAACTATCAAATGATTCTACTGACCGAGATTGTGTATGAAGATAGGCGCTAATAGTGTGTGTGTGTGTGTGTGTGTGTGTGTGTGTGTGTGTGTGTGTGTGTGTGTGTGTGTGTGTGTGTGTGTGTGTGTGTGTGTGTGTGTGTGTGTGTGTGTGTGTGTGTGTGTGTGTGTGCGTGCGTGCGTGCGTGTGTGTCTGGCCTTCCTCTCCCAGGCCATTGGTACGCGTCTCAGTGAGCTGTGCCACTCAGACAGCGAGAGTCCTGCCAACATCCTGGGTTTCATCTACGACGAGGAGACCAAGCGAAGATTGAGAAAAGAGGACGAGGAGGAGGACTACTTAGACGACAGTAAGCCATAGAAAAGGAAAAGTCATTTTAAAGGGAAATATGGTTCACAGAAGAATCGTGTTAATTTGTATTTTGAGTGAACTATCCCTTTAAAATTAGCATAATAAGCAAATCCATTCAATCCACCACATCCGCCGATGTCGCACTTCCACATCTGCCGTAAAAGGTGACAGAGCTAGAGTGTTGTTTGTCACACCATGAGGCATCCCGAAAATTGGTCTTCTCGCAAAATCGTCTATAGCGTCTGAACGGTTTGGAAAGACAAGACTCACAAACAAGATGGTGTTCTCAGTTTTGCTCTATGACCCCCACAAGCTTCTTTGGACTCGTCTGAAGTCGGTATAGCCGATCTGTCAACTTCTGTCTGTAACGTCCGAACAGTTTGGTCTACACACTATGACCCCTCTGTGGAAATAATACGTACATGGCTGTTGTTTTGCTCTAGGACGCCACTGCCCTCACAAGACTTGTCTGAGGGTCCCCTGGTACCAGTTGAAAATATGAATGGAGGTATACTGTATGTGGAGACTGTTTAGTGCCAAAACAATGTTCAGATATAGGACAGACACTTCAGAACCAGCTTCCTTTTGATTTTTTGGGGGGACTATCTGTTGTTCCATGTAGTGAATATGTTATTCAATGCATTTGTATGGGCTAATAGCAGTAAGGCCAAGTAAAAACGTTCATCAAATAATTGTTTTATATATTTTTTTATACTTCAAGAGGTCTTAGATCCTTGGTATGACCTTCTAAAAACAATTCCATATAGCTTAGTAGAACCCCCCCCCCCCTCTTCGACTCTTATAGGTTAAGCCAAATTTTGACCTAAAATATCCGTCCCCAGATACAGTCAACCCAACAAAATGCGGCTGTCCTTTCGCTCTCAAGATGGCCGCCTGCCAGTTACTGCTGGAGATCACCACGTTCCTCAGAGAGACATTCCCCTGCCTCCCCCGGCCACGCACAGAGCCCCAAGTGGTCAGTAGGAGAACTTCACTTACTTGACACTTACTACTCTAATGCAATCATATCCCTATAAATCAATTGGTGTGTGTGTGTGTGTGTGTGTGTGTGTGTGTGTGTGTGTGTGTGTGTGTGTGTGTGTGTGTGTGTGTGTGTGTGTGTGTGTGTGTGTGTCTGTCCGTGTGTGTCTGTCTACGTTGTGTGTGTTTGTAGGATTTGGAGAGCTGTCGATTGAGGCTGGACCCTGAGCTGAGTCACCACCGTTATGAGAGGAAGATCAGCTTTGCCGGTATCCTAGACGACGAGGACGGCCACGACTCTCTGAACAGCAGCAGCCACACACTCAAGTCTGACACGGCCTGCGACGACAAGAAGGCCCAGGAGCCTCTGGGTAATTGAGTTCTGCTAAATTGGCCGTGTCATAAGGGTCCCTGTCAGATGAAAATCTCTAAAACAGAAACTTTTCAGGAAACTGATAAAAACGGCCATATTTTCTCATTAAGAAACATTTAATTATAAAACTTCAAAAGCTATAAAGAATACATGTTTTTGGTTATAGTAAAAAAACATGTTGGCTGTGGGGTATTTTTGGGAGGGAAACAGCTAACTTCCTGCAAAAAAAAAATGTTTTATAATGCTATTCTACATATTTTGTCATGAGGTTATGAGAAATAGTTTCTATCTGTTAGCAAATTTCCTGCAAATCTGCACATTTTGTTATCATATGCTATCTAGGGGGCCCACAACTTCCCCCAAACATGGGTTGTGTGCCCCATGGAGGATGGTGGCCCCAGGGCACATGCCCTACGTGTCCGTTTGGTAATCCGGCCCTGTATGTGTGTGTGCCTTGTATAAAGTGTTACCAAGATGTTTTAAACCCAGTGTATGGGAAGTATGGGACTTCATAAACCCAGTGTATGGGAAGTATGGGACTTCATAAACCCAGTGTATGGGAAGTATGGGACTTCATAAACCCAGTGTATGGGAAGTATGGGACTTCATAAACCCAGTGTATGGGAAGTATGGGACTTCATAAACCCAGTGTATGGGAAGTATGGGACTTCATAAACCCAGTGAGATTGCGGACTAAACTTTTGAATTCTGCCCGTCCAGCTCCCATCAGGAAGAGTCGTGCCGGGGGCTCTCGCCTGCTGCAGATCAAGGGGGCCAGGAGTTTCAGGGTGAAGAAGGGGGGCTCTCTGTCCTCCATCCGCCGGGCCGGCAGCCTGAAGAGCACCAAGATGTCCCGCCAAGACTCAGAGTCAGAGAACGAGGAGGGACTGCTGTCCCAGAGCAGGGACACTGTCACTGATATAGGTAACAACACAGTAACCACTAATCTCAGATTCCCAACCCCATATCCTAACCTTGACCATTAGGTGGGTGAATAAGATCTGATCTGGTGACAACTTCTATTGCCACCCATACATAGATCTAAACTAATAAATCATCTGATCTATTCTAATCACAGATGTAGGCCCCCTAAACCCGATATAGTGCACTACTTTTAGCCAGGGCCCTATGGAGCCCTATTTGCCTAATACTCAGTCATAGTAGTCACCTGTCATTCAACAACTCTGTATCAAAATGTGATGTATAGCATTCATTGTCATCTGTCCCCTTTGGGTAGTTAATTCAATTACGAACTATGTTTGTTCGATGGGAGATGCAAAATATCGGATTTCCACGAGGAGAGTCAATGAAGTAAACTTACTCATTATTGTTGTGTGTTGTGACATCACAGGAAGTCCATGGAGCACCAGTGAACCCAGTATTGAGCCAGAGGGTTCAGGAGGCACCGGCGGAGGAGAGGACAACTACCACCGTAACATGTCCTGGCTGCATGTAGGTGCTGTGTGTGTGTGGCTGCATGTAGGTGCTGTGTGTGTGTGTATGCCTACTTTTACATGCGTACCTACATGCGTGCATTCAACTTAGTATACTTGTTTGTGACCTGTACAGCGCATTCACCTGACCACACATGCTATAAAGCTAGCACATTGCCCTCATCAACCCAATTCACCTGACCACACATGCTATAAAGCTAGCACATTGCCCTCATCAAGCCCATTCACCTGACCACACATGCTATAAAGCTAGCACATTGCCCTCATCAAGTCCATTCACCTGACCACACATGCTATCAAGCTAGCACATTGCCCTCATCAAGCCCATTCATCCTGTATAACTGTTGCTCCCTCTGTGGTCTTCCTTTGTAGATCATGATTCTGCTGTGCAACCAGCAGAGTTTCATCTGTACCCACGTGGAGTTCTGCCACCCACGCTGCTACCAGCACCACAGCCGCTCCTGTGCCCGCCTGGTGCGTGCCATCAAGCTGCTCTACGGGGAGACAGTGGACAGCCTGAGAGAAGACAGTGCAGGGAACATCAGTAGCCGGTCCAAGAAAAACAAGGAGGTGGGTGCAGAGAGGAGTGGACTGAAATGTATTGAAGTGATGTGATATGGAGTGGTGTGGACTGAAATGTATTGAAGTGATGTGATGTGGTGTGAATTTAAATGTATTGAAGTGATGTGATATGGAGTGGTGTGAATGTAAATGTATTGAAGTGATGTGATATGGTGTGGTGTGAATTTAAATGTATTGAAGTGATGTGATATGGAGTGGTGTGAATTTAAATGTATTGAAGTGATGTGATATGGAGTGGTGTGAATGTAAATGTATTGAAGTGATGTGATATGGAGTGGTGTGGATTTAAATGTATTGAAGTGATGTGATATGGAGTGGTGTGAATTTAAATGTATTGAAGTGATGTGATATGGAGTGGTGTGAATTTAAATGTATTGAAGTGATGTGATATGGAGTGGTGTGAATTGAAATGTATTGAAATGATGTGATATGGAGTGGTGTGAATTTAAATGTATTGAAGTGATGTGATATGGAGTGGTGTGAATTTAAATGTATTGAAGTGATGTGATATGGAGTGGTGTGAATTTAAATGTATTGAAGTGATGTGATATGGAGTGGTGTGAATTTAAATGTATTGAAGTGATGTGATATGGAGTGGTGTGAATTTAAATGTATTGAAGTGATGTGATATGGAGTGGTGTGAATTTAAATGTATTGAAGTGATGTGATATGGAGTGGTGTGAATTGAAATGTATTGAAGTGAGGTGATGTGGAGTGAATTGGAATGTTTATTTTTTATTTAACCTATATCTAACTAGGCACGTCAGTTAAGAACACATTCTTATTTACAATGACGGCCTACCAGAAGGCAAAAGGCATCCTGTGGGGGCGGGGGCCTGGGATTAAAAGTAAAAATAAAATATAGGTCAAAACACACATCACGATAAGAGAGACACCACAACACTACATAGAGAGACCTACAAGATAACAACATAGCATGGCAGCAACACATGACAACACAGCATGGTAGCAACACAACATGACAAGACAACAACATGGTAGCAACACAACATGGCAGCAGCACATGTATTGAAGTGATGTGATGTGGAGTGGTTTGATGATACTGTAACTGAAGTGACTTGTATTTTCCAATGTCTTCCTCTCTTTGTGTCTCCAGTGGTCAGACAAGTCATGTCTGAGGACCCCGTCTATGAAGAGACGCCCCAAAGACTCCAACACCGAGGGCAAGAAGGACACGGGCATGCTCAAGTACATCCGCAACCAGGTGCCCACCTACAGCCCTCATGCCAACACATGCCCTGATAGCCATAGTATGTGCCAGAGCGTCTGTCCGTCCGTCCGTCTGTCTGTTTGGTAGTCTGTCTATCCGTCCGTCAGCCTGTGTGTTTCTCTCTCCGTCAGCCTGTCTGTCTGTCTGTCCGTCTGTCTGAAGCAGCGTGTCAACAGATGCCACTGTGCCACATGCTTGTTTATCTAGAGCAAGATGCCAACCACATGCCAAGATGTCCTCACCCCACGCCCACACGCTTCTGCCCACTCAAACACATAATCTCTAATTCTACTACTGAAGTATCATGCTAACTCGCTACGGCCCTCTCAGCTAACTCAAATGTATTGTAGCACCATGCAATACCATACTAATACAAGCTGTAGGCCTACAGCAGCAATGGTATGTCCACTAGCATGCTAATGCTAACCCCGGCTGTCTGTGGTCTATGGCCTTTCCCTTCAGGTGATGAGCCTGTCTCTGGCCCCTCTGTCCCTAGCATGCTATACGCCCATACTAGCAATGCTATCAGATCTCCACTAGCATGCTAATGCTAACCCTTGCTTGCTGTGACCTCTCCTCTCAGGTGATGAGCCTGTCGCCGGCTCCTCTGTCACTGCTGATCAAGGCGGCGCCCATCCTGACAGAGGACATGTACGCGGACGTCCAGCCTGCAGCCTGGGAGCTCCTGCTGAGTGTGGACGAGCATATGGCTGCCGCTGCAGGTGACTACAGAGAACTGTGGGTGACTGTCATGGATAGCAGGGTTTCTGTTTTAAAAATGTATCTTTAATGTCAGTAAACTAGAGTTATTCCAAGCCTATTCTGGTGAGATATTCTGGGCTCCACTCCAAACTCTGAATCTGTACTCACTGCTTTGCCTCCAGTCTAAAGATAAATGGAAGAGTTTAAAATGTAGTATATTGCTTTTGTCACCACATCTTTCTGTCTCTCTCTCTCTTTTTCTCTCTCTTTTTCTCTCTCTTTCTCTCTCTCTCTCTCTCTCTCTCTCTCTCTCTCTTTTTCTTTTTCTCTCTCTCTCTCTCTCTCTCTCTCTCTCTCTCTCTCTTTCTCTCTCTATCTCTCTCTCTTTTTCCTTCTCACTCTCTCTCTCGCTTACTCACTCTGTATATCTCTGTCCATCCCCACTTTCTCTCTCCCCCCGCCTCACTTTACCTCTCTCTCTCTAACCCCCGTCCTCTCACCACTCCCCAGCTGCCATGTTCTTGCTGTGTGCGGTGAAGGTGCCCGACGCGGTGACAGAGATGATGATGGCTGAGTTCCAGCACGCTGAGGCGAGCCAGCGCATCAACTCGGTGTTCAAGTTCTACACGCTGTGGCGCTTCCGCTACCAGGTGTGGCCGCGCATGGAGGAGGGTGCCCAGCAGATCTTCAAGGTGCAGTAGAACCACAGCCTCTAATACAACAACTGTTAGTCAAAATGAGGAGTTGACAACGGGTGTCCCCCAAGGTTCTATTCTGAGTCCTGTTGCTTTTCATTATTTACATAAATGATCTTGCCTCTATAGTGTAGGCCTCTTGCTAAGTTTCTTGATTTGTTGAATTATTTGCTCATTAACTAATCATCTATATAATTCTCTATCTTTTAGATCCCTCCGCCCAGCATCAACTTCACCCTTCCCTCACCTATCCTGGGCATGCCCTGTGTGCCCATGTTTGACCCGCCCTGGGTACCCTCCAACACTGGCAGCGTCCAAGACCCAATCAACGAGGACAACTCTGTAAGTCCCGCCGCTGCTGCCTGGATTACTGTCCAATCAGCAGATACTTATAGAATTTACAATGAGCCTAGTGGTTGACCAATTTTTACTATAATCCAAAGTACACATTTTTTCTGACGTTTTAAGTCTGTTGTGGTGTACAGTATTGGTGCATGTATATTGAATTACATGGACATAACACTACTAATTGAATTGGGATGTGGAGTTGCATCTTTTTTATTGACCTTACTAATGCTACAACTGACCCATTATGTTACAACTGTTATGGTAACACTTGGTACTGTTATCCCAGTGTATTTATTCCTTGTGTTCGCTATGGCACCAGGAAGTAAGCTTTAGAGGACTGATAAACAGTACAATATTATGCTACTAAATTGATAGTCGGCCATGACACTTTTTGGCTTAATTTCTTTGTGTTGCTATGCTTCTTTTTTTTGTCTAGC
Organism: Salvelinus fontinalis; assembly: GCF_029448725.1. Taxonomy (NCBI): domain Eukaryota; kingdom Metazoa; phylum Chordata; class Actinopteri; order Salmoniformes; family Salmonidae; genus Salvelinus; species Salvelinus fontinalis. Next base: position 38,554 of record NW_026600636.1, on the reverse strand, counting down.
ATGAAAACCAAAAAACGATGTATTCAGATCACTTGTCATTCAATACTAGATCAGCTCTAGACTGGTCATTGTACTGTCTGAGTACAATAGTCCTGTCTGTTATTTATCAATCTATCAATTGTCTTTGTTTTTAGTTCCCCACATTTATTCAATCAATCTATTCCATAGTAAGTTGTAATTTATGTACGGATGCTTGTTTGGGTGCATCATGGGAAACTGAGTTCATCTTTTGATGACTGAATGAGACAAAATTCAAAGAGATGTCTGTCCATTTCCAGCGGGCAAAAGTTTGGCAGATGGGGTCTTAATAATGTCATGTTCTCGTTGTAAACTGGTTTTGTGGTTGAGAAGACATCATATAACCAGATTACAACCAACTGGTCTCTGTTACAAGCAGGTAAACACGTATTTTTCATGACGAAATGAATGCGTCATTGGAAAGACGTTAGATTTTGATTGTTATCTGGTCAGATAAGTTTAACACAATGTCCATTATACAACCAGTATACAACCGGACCATGCATGACGCCATTAAAAGACGTCATAACGACGTCATTGCAACCAGTTTTGCCTGCTGGGTTGTCTGACTCTCCCCAAACATTAAGAGCTAGGGGGAGGTGCTCTACTAGGGGGAGGTGCTCTACTAGGGGGAGGTGCTCTACTAGGGGAAGGTGCTATACTAGGGGGAGGTGCTATACTAGGGGGAGGTGCTATACTAGGGGGAGGTGCTATACTAGGGGGAGGTGCTATACTAGGGGGCCTCGTACGGGCCATTCTGGATACATGCATCTTATACAAGCCACTCCACGTTTTCTGTATGTAATGCTCGGGCTTCTTTTGGGAAAGCTGCATGTATTGGTCATTTTGCATGTATATACTATGCATGGCCAATGACGGCCATTTTGTAATTGTTCAAACGTCAACATTTTCACGTCACTCGTCACAAACATCCACTGTGATATCTCTGTCGGTGCCGGTTAGAATGCTTAAATGAGCTTTTGCACTGGATATACTCTCCTGATGGATTTGCATATAGTAAGTTTTACCTACAACTATTTACAATGGTAAATTCTTGATACCTGTGCATGGTGTAGCTGATCTAGGGTTGCTTTTTCCTCATGATTCCAGAAATGTACAATTTGGGAAAGTTACAACCCTAATCTACAACCATAATAAACCCTATTAATGTTTCCAGTCTTATCAGGAGAATATAACGGCATGTGTCATCCATATATAACTGTCGGGAAGAGACAGATAGTTTACATTACCAAATGTTCACCAGATGCCAGTATTGTAATTGTACTATATACAGGACCCCCCTGAGAATGAGCCTATCCCACAGTCCACTTCCCTGAGCCTCTGTGTGTCTCTGTTTGTCCTTTCTCTCCCACACCTCATACACACGGCCAACACACACACACACACATCCTCCCCCACGTCCACCCTCCACACATACCCATACCCCTTTCCACATAAATACACACACACCACCTCTACAGAAATCTTTCTCTGCGCGGGCCGTGTCGCGCTCCCACCAGCGTGCTGAGCACATCCTGAAGAACCTGCAGCAGGAGGAGGAGAAGCGGCGTCTTGGGCGCGAGGCCAGCATCATCACAGCCATCCCCGTGGCCCAGGAGGCCTGCTACGAACCCACCTGCAGCCCCCCGCCCGAGCAGGAGGAGGAAGGTGGGTGGGACAACCATGGAGTGCTGGAGGCATCTCTCTTTTTTCATTTTCTAAATATTTGTTATTGATTTGAGGTGTTAATTAAAGTGATACAGCTCCTGTCCCATTCAGGAAACCACAGATTCTGACGTAGTTTGGAGAAGTACTAACTTAACTGAACATCTAACAATAAACCTAGAACCTATGTATTTAGGTTTTCTGCTCTTAAAAAATAACAAAAACAACAAGCTTAAACTGTTACCCACACCCCAGATAACAGCCCTGTTACCCACACCCCAGATAACAGCCCTGTTGCCCACACCCCAGATAACAGCCCTGTTGCTCACACCCCAGATAACAGCCCTGTTGCCCACACCCCAGATAACAGCCCTGTTGCTCACACCCCAGATAACAGCCCATGGAGTCCACACCCCAGATAACAGCCCATGGAGTCCACACCCCAGATAACAGCCCTGTTGCCCACACCCCAGATAACAGCCCATGGAGTCCACACCCCAGATAACAGCCCTGTTGCCCACACCCCAGATAACAGCCCATGGAGTCCACACCCCAGATAACGGCCCTGTTGCCCACACCCCAGATAACAGCCCTGTTGCCCACACCCCAGATAACAGCCCTGTTGCCCACACCCCAGATAACAGCCCTGTTGCCCACACCCCAGATAACAGCCCTGTTGCCCACACCCCAGATAACAGCCCTGTAGTCCACACCCCAGATAACAGCCCTGTTGCCCACACCCCAGATAACAGCCCTGTTGCTCACACCCCAGATAACAGCCCTGTTGCCCACACCCCAGATAACAGCCCTGTAGTCCACACCCCAGATAACAGCCCTGTTGCTCACACCCCAGATAACAGCCCTGTTGCCCACACCCCAGATAACAGCCCTGTTGCCCACACCCCAGATAACAGCCCTGTTGCCCACACCCCAGATAACAGCCCTGTTGCCCACACCCCAGATAACAGCCCTGTTGCCCACAACCCAGATAACAGCCCTGTTACCCACACCCCAGATAACAGCCCTGTTGCCCACACCCCAGATAACAGCCCTGTTGCTCACACCCCAGATAACAGCCCATGGAGTCCACACCCCAGATAACAGCCCTGTTGCCCACACCCCAGATAACAGCCCTGTTGCCCACACCCCAGATAACAGTCCTGTTGCCCACACCCCAGATAACAGCCCTGATGCCCACACCCCAGATAACAGCCCTGTTGCCCACACCCCAGATAACAGCCCTGATGCCCACACCCCAGATAACAGCCCTGTTGCCCACACCCCAGATAACAGCCCTGTTGCCCACACCCCAGATAACAGCCCTGTTGCCCACACCCCAGATAACAGCCCTGTTGCCCACACCCCAGATAACAGCCCTGTTGCTCACACCCCAGATAACAGCCCATGGAGTCCACAACTACAGGTCTTAGTTGTAATACACCTTGAATAATGCAGTCAGCCAGCCAGCCAGCCACGGGTAGTTTCATGTTGTGACTGACTCTGAACCCTCCCCGCCAGCAGAAGAAGAGGTCAACCTGGCGTCTCGCCGCATGTCCGTCACTCCGTCCTGCACCTCCAGTAACTCTCACAGGAACTACTCTTTCCGCCGCGGCTCCGTGTGGTCAGTCCGCTCTGTGGTCAGCGCCGAGGGTAAGCCTGTGTTACCGTGGCAACCACACACATGCCCACTCACTTGTAGGCGTCATGTTCCAGTATCCATATTAGGATCCCACATAGAGTGCATGGCTAGTACATTGCTTCATTCTAAGTGGCATGCTAGTATAGATGTCAGAATGGTATTTGAATGCTGGTCAGATTCAAGTCACATGGCGAGGAATAATATCTGATAAAAGCACGATGATAAAATCATTCCTTTACACAGAGTTTGTACATATGGTAACCTTTAACTTCCCAACTACAGTAGAACACCTTCCTAACTACAGGAGAACACCTTCCTAACTACAGTAGAACACCTTCCTAACTACAGTAGAACACCTTCCTAACTACAGTAGAACACCTTCCTAACTACAGTAGAACACCTTCCTAACTACAGTAGAACACCTTCCTAACTACAGTAGAACACCTTCCTAACTACAATAGAACACCTTCCTAACTACAGCAGAACACCTTCCTAACTACAGTAGAACACCTTCCTAACTACAGTAGAACACCTTCCTGACTACAGTAGAACACCTTGCTAACTACAATAGAACACCTTCCTAACTACAGCAGAACACCTTCCTAACTACAGTAGAACACCTTCCTAACTACAGTAGAACACCTTCCTGACTACAGTAGAACACCTTGCTAACTACAGTAGAACACCTTCCTAACTACAGTAGAACACCTTCCTAACTACAGCAGAACACCTTCCTAACTACAGTAGAACACCTTCCTAACTACAGCAGAACACCTTCCTAACTACAGGAGAACACCTTCCTAACTACAGTAGAACACCTTCCTAACTACAGTAGAACACCTTCCTAACTACAGTAGAACACCTTCCTAAATACAATAGAACACCTTCCTAACTACAGCAGAACACCTCCCTAACTACAGTAGAACACCTTCCTAACTACAGTAGAACACCTTCATAACTACAGTAGAACACCTTCCTAACTACAGTAGAACACCTTCCTAACTACAGTAGAACACCTTCCTAACTACAGCAGAACACCTTCCTAACTACAGTAGAACACCTTCCTAACTACAGTAGAACACCTTCCTAACTACAGCAGAACACCTTCCTAACTACAGTAGAACACCTTCCTGACTACAGTAGAACACCTTGCTAACTACAGTAGAACACCTTCCTAACTACAGTAGAACACCTTCCTAACTACAGCAGAACACCTTCCTAACTACAGTAGAACACCTTCCTAACTACAGCAGAACACCTTCCTAACTACAGTAGAACACCTTCATAACTACAGTAGAACACCTTCCTAACTACAGTAGAACACCTTCCTAACTACAGTAGAACACCTTCCTAACTACAGTAGAACACCTTCCTAACTACAGTAGAATAAGGTGGTAGTGACTCATGGGTTGTTCTTGTCTACTAGAGGAGGAGAACACTACGGAGCACACACCCACTCATCACATGCTGCAGCCCCCCCAGGCCGTCTTCCCAGCATGCATCTGTGCTGCCGTCTTACCCATAGTGCACCTGATGGAGGACGGGGAGGTGCGAGAGGACGGTGTGGCAGGTGGGTGGCGTCGCTCAACACAAACTGTCATGTACTGTACTAGACAGACAGAGAGAGGG
>NW_026600636.1:5000-33103 GCF_029448725.1 Salvelinus fontinalis | reverse complement strand
CCGTCTCTCTAGTACAGTACATGACAGTTTGTGTTGAGCGACGCCACCCACCTGCCACACCGTCCTCTCGCACCTCCCCGTCCTCCATCAGGTGCACTATGGGTAAGACGGCAGCACAGATGCATGCTGGGAAGACGGCCTGGGGGGGCTGCAGCATGTGATGAGTGGGTGTGTGCTCCGTAGTGTTCTCCTCATCTAGTAGACAAGAACAACCCATGAGTCACTACCACCTTATTCTACTGTAGTTAGGAAGGTGTTCTACTGTAGTTAGGAAGGTGTTCTACTGTAGTTAGGAAGATGTTCTCCTGTAGTTAGGAAGGTGTTCTACTGTAGTTAGGAAGGTGTTCTACTGTAGTTAGGAAGGTGTTCTACTGTAGTTAGGAAGGTGTTCTACTGTAGTTAGGAAGGTGTTCTACTGTAGTTAGGAAGGTGTTCTGCTGTAGTTATGAAGGTGTTCTACTGTAGTTAGGAAGATGTTCTCCTGTAGTTAGGAAGGTGTTCTACTGTAGTTAGGAAGGTGTTCTGCTGTAGTTAGGAAGGTGTTCTACTGTAGTTAGGAAGGTGTTCCGCTGTAGTTAGGAAGGTGTTCTACTGTAGTTAGGAAGGTGTTCTACTGTAGTTAGGAAGGTGTTCTACTGTAGTTAGGAAGATGTTCTCCTGTAGTTAGGAAGGTGTTCTACTGTAGTTAGGAAGGTGTTCTGCTGTAGTTAGGAAGGTGTTCTACTGTAGTTAGGAGGGTGTTCTGCTGTAGTTAGGAAGGTGTTCTACTGTAGTTAGGAAGGTGTTCTGCTGTAGTTAGGAAGGTGTTCTCCTGTAGTTAGGAAGGTGTTCTACTGTAGTTAGGAAGGTGTTCTACTGTAGTTAGGAAGGTGTTCTACTGTAGTTAGGAAGGTGTTCTCCTGTAGTTAGGAAGGTGTTCTACTGTAGTTAGGAAGGTGTTCTACTGTAGTTAGGAAGGTGTTCTGCTGTAGTTAGGAAGGTGTTCTACTGTAGTTAGGAAGGTGTTCCGCTGTAGTTAGGAAGGTGTTCTACTGTAGTTAGGAAGGTGTTCTGCTGTAGTTAGGAAGGTGTTCTACTGTAGTTAGGAAGGTGTTCCGCTGTAGTTAGGAAGGTGTTCTGCTGTAGTTAGGAAGGTGTTCTACTGTAGTTATGAAGGTGTTCTACTGTAGTTAGGAAGGTGTTCTACTGTAGTTAGGAAGGTGTTCCGCTGTAGTTAGGAAGGTGTTCTACTGTAGTTAGGAAGGTGTTCTGCTGTAGTTAGGAAGGTGTTCTGCTGTAGTTAGGAAGGTGTTCTACTGTAGTTAGGAAGGTGTTCCGCTGTAGTTAGGAAGGTGTTCTACTGTAGTTAGGAAGGTGTTCTACTGTAGTTAGGAAGGTGTTCTACTGTAGTTAGGAAGGTGTTCTACTGTAGTTAGGAAGGTGTTCTACTGTAGTTAGGAAGGTGTTCCGCTGTAGTTAGGAAGGTGTTCTACTGTAGTTAGGAAGGTGTTCTGCTGTAGTTAGGAAGGTGATCTACTGTAGTTAGGAAGGTGTTCTACTGTAGTTAGGAAGGTGTTCTACTGTAGTTAGGAAGGTGTTCTACTGTAGTTAGGAAGGTGTTCTCCTGTAGTTAGGAAGGTGTTCTACTGTAGTTAGGAAGGTGTTCTGCTGTAGTTAGGAAGGTGTTCTACTGTAGTTAGGAAGGTGTTCCGCTGTAGTTAGGAAGGTGTTCTACTGTAGTTAGGAAGGTGTTCTGCTGTAGTTAGGAAGGTGTTCTGCTGTAGTTAGGAAGGTGTTCTACTGTAGTTAGGAAGGTGTTCTACTGTAGTTAGGAAGGTGTTCTGCTGTAGTTAGGAAGGTGTTCTGCTGTAGTTAGGAAGGTGTTCTGCTGTAGTTAGGAAGGTGTTCTGCTGTAGTTAGGAAGGTGTTCTACTGTAGTTAGGAAGGTGTTCTACTGTAGTTAGGAAGGTGTTCTGCTGTAGTTAGGAAGGTGTTCTGCTGTAGTTAGGAAGGTGTTCTACTGTAGTTATGAAGGTGTTCTACTGTAGTTAGGAAGGTGTTCTACTGTAGTTAGGAAGGTGTTCTACTGTAGTTAGGAAGGTGTTCTGCTGTAGTTAGGAAGGTGTTCTACTGTAGTTAGGAAGGTGTTCCGCTGTAGTTAGGAAGGTGTTCTACTGTAGTTAGGAAGGTGTTCTGCTGTAGTTAGGAAGGTGATCTACTGTAGTTAGGAAGGTGTTCTACTGTAGTTAGGAAGGTGTTCTACTGTAGTTAGGAAGGTGTTCTACTGTAGTTAGGAAGGTGTTCTACTGTAGTTAGGAAGGTGTTCTACTGTAGTTAGGAAGGTGTTCTGCTGTAGTTAGGAAGGTGTTCTACTGTAGTTGGGAAGTTAAAGGTTACCATATGTACAAACTCTCTGTAAAGGAATGATTTTATCATCGTGCTTTTATCAGATATTATCAGGTGAGGATTTGATTTCCTATTCCTCGCCATGTGACTTGAATCTGACCAGCATTCAAAATACCATTCTGACATCTATACTAGCCTGCCACTTAGAATGAAGCAATGTACTAGCCATGCACTCTATGTGGGATCCTAATATGGATACTGGAACATGACGCCTACAAGTGAGTGGGCATGTGTGTGGTTGCCACGGTAACACAGGCTTACCCTCGGCGCTGACCACAGAGCGGACTGACCACACGGAGCCGCGGCGGAAAGAGTAGTTCCTGTGAGAGTTACTGGAGGTGCAGGACGGAGTGACGGACATGCGGCGAGACGCCAGGTTGACCTCTTCTTCTGCTGGCGGGGAGGGTTCAGAGTCAGTCACAACATGAAACTACCCGTGGCTGGCTGGCTGGCTGACTGCATTATTCATGGTGTATAACAACTAAGACCTGTAGTTGTGGACTCCATGGGCTGTTATCTGGGGTGTGAGCAACAGGGCTGTTATCTGGGGTGTGGGCAACAGGGCTGTTATCTGGGGTGTGGACTACAAGGCTGTTATCTGGGGTGTGGGCAACAGGGCTGTTATCTGGGGTGTGGGCAACAGGGCTGTTATCTGGGGTGTGGGCAACAGGGCTGTTATCTGGGGTGTGGGTAACAGGGCTGTTATCTGGGGTGTGGGCAACAGGGCTGTTATCTGGGGTGTGGGCAACAGGGCTGTTATCTGGGGTGTGGGCAACAGGGCTGTTATCTGGGGTGTGGGTAACAGGGCTGTTATCTGGGGTGTGGGTAACAGGGCTGTTATCTGGGGTGTGGGTAACAGGGCTGTTATCTGGGGTGTGGGCAACAGTTTAAGCTTGTTGTTTTTGTTATTTTTGAAGAGCAGAAAACCTAAATACATAGGTTCTAGGTTTATTGTTAGATGTTCAGTTAAGTTAGTACTTCTCCAAACTACGTCAGAATCTGTGGTTTCCTGAATGGGACAGGAGCTGTATCACTTTAATTAACACCTCAAATCAATAACAAATATTTAGAAAATGAAAAAAGAGAGATGTCTCCAGCACTCCATGGTTGTCCCACCCACCTTCCTCCTCCTGCTCGGGCGGGGGGCTGCAGGTGGGTTCGTAGCAGGCCTCCTGGGCCACGGGGATGGCTGTGATGATGCTGGCCTCGCGCCCAAGACGCCGCTTCTCCTCCTCCTGCTGCAGGTTCTTCAGGATGTGCTCGGCACGCTGGTGGGAGCGCGACACGGCCCGCGCAGAGAAAGATTTCTGTAGAGGTGGTGTGTGTGTATTTATGTGGAAAGGGGTGTGGGTATGTGTGGAGGGTGGACGTGGGGGAGGATGTGTGTGTGTGTGTGTTGGCCGTGTGTATGAGGTGTGGGAGAGAAAGGACAAACAGAGACACACAGAGGCTCAGGGAAGGGGACTGTGGGATAGGCTCATTCTCAGGGGGGTCCTGTATATAGTACAATTACAATACTGGCATCTGGTGAACATTTGGTAATGTAAACTATCTGTCTCTTCCCGACAGTTATATATGGATGACACATGCCGTTATATTCTCCTGATAAGACTGGAAACATTAATAGGGTTTATTATGGTTGTAGATTAGGGTTGTAACTTTCCCAAATTGTACATTTCTGGAATCATGAGGAAAAAGCAACCCTAGATCAGCTACACCATGCACAGGTATCAAGAATTTACCATTGTAAATAGTTGTAGGTAAAACTTACTATATGCAAATCCATCAGGAGAGTATATCCAGTGCAAAAGCTCATTTAAGCATTCTAACCGGCACCGACAGAGATATCACAGTGGATGTTTGTGACGAGTGACGTGAAAATGTTGACGTTTGAACAATAACAAAATGGCCGTCATTGGCCATGCATAGTATATACATGCAAAATGACCAATACATGCAGCTTTCCCAAAAGAAGCCCGAGCATTACATACAGAAAACGTGGAGTGGCTTGTATAAGATGCATGTATCCAGAATGGCCCGTACGAGGCCCCCTAGTATAGCACCTCCCCCTAGTATAGCACCTCCCCCTAGTATAGCACCTCCCCTAGTATAGCACCTCCCCCTAGCTCTTAATGTTTGGGGAGAGTCAGACAACCCAGCAGGCAAAACTGGTTGCAATGACGTCGTTATGACGTCTTTTAATGGCGTCATGCATGGTCCGGTTGTATACTGGTTGTATAATGGACATTGTGTTAAACTTATCTGACCAGATAACAATCAAAATCTAACGTCTTTCCAATGACGCATTCATTTCGTCATGAAAAATACGTGTTTACCTGCTTGTAACAGAGACCAGTTGGTTGTAATCTGGTTATATGATGTCTTCTCAACCACAAAACCAGTTTACAACGAGAACATGACATTATTAAGACCCCATCTGCCAAACTTTTGCCCACTGGAAATGGACAGACATCTCTTTGAATTTTGTCTCATTCAGTCATCAAAAGATGAACTCAGTTTCCCATGATGCACCCAAACAAGCATCCGTACATAAATTACAACTTACTATGGAATAGATTGATTGAATAAATGTGGGGAACTAAAAACAAAGACAATTGATAGATTGATAAATAACAGACAGGACTATTGTACTCAGACAGTACAATGACCAGTCTAGAGCTGATCTAGTATTGAATGACAAGTGATCTGAATACATTGTTTTTTGGTTTTCATGCCAGACAAAAAAAAAGAAGCATAGCAACACAAAGAAATTAAGCCAAAAAGTGGCATGGCCGACTATCAATTTAGTAGCATAATATTGTACTGTTTATCAGTCCTCTAAAGCTTACTTCCTGGTGCCATAGCGAACACAAGGAATAAATACACTGGGATAACAGTACCAAGTGTTACCATAACAGTTGTAACATAATGGGTCAGTTGTAGCATTAGTAAGGTCAGTAAAAAAGATGCAACTCCACATCCCAATTCAATTAATAGTGTTATGTCCATGTAATTCAATATACATGCACCAATACTGTACACCACAACAGACTTAAAACGTCAGAAAAAATGTGTACTTTGGATTATAGTAAAAATTGGTCAACCACTAGGCTCATTGTAAATTCTGTAAGTATCTGCTGATTGGACAGTAATCCAGGCAGCAGCGGCGGGACTTACAGAGTTGTCCTCGTTGATTGGGTCTTGGACGCTGCCAGTGTTGGAGGGTACCCAGGGCGGGTCAAACATGGGCACACAGGGCATGCCCAGGATAGGTGAGGGCAGGGTGAAGTTGATGCTGGGCGGAGGGATCTAAAAGATAGAGAATTATATATGTTATTAGTTAATGAGCAAATAATTCAACAAAGCAAGAGACTTAGCAAGAGGCCTACCCTTTAGAGGCAAGATCATTTATGTAAATAATGAAAAGCAACAGGACTCAGAATAGAACCTTGGGGGACACCCGTTGTCAACTCCTCATTTTGACTAACAGTTGTTGTATTAGAGGCTGCGGTTCTACTGCACCTTGAAGATCTGCTGGGCACCCTCCTCCATGCGCGGCCACACCTGGTAGCGGAAGCGCCACAGCGTGTAGAACTTGAACACCGAGTTGATGCGCTGGCTCGCCTCAGCGTGCTGGAACTCAGCCATCATCATCTCTGTCACCGCGTCGGGCACCTTCACCGCACACAGCAAGAACATGGCAGCTGGGGAGTGGTGAGAGGACGGGGGTTAGAGAGAGAGAGGTAAAGTGAGGCGGGGGGAGAGAGAAAGTGGGGATGGACAGAGATATACAGAGTGAGTAAGCGAGAGAGAGAGTGAGAAGGAAAAAGAGAGAGAGATAGAGAGAGAAAGAGAGAGAGAGAGAGAGAGAGAAAAAGAAAAAGAGAGAGAGAGAGAGAGAGAGAGAGGGAGAGAGAGAGAGAGAGAGAGAGAGAGAGAGAGAGAGAGAAAAAGAGAGAGAGAGACAGAAAGATGTGGTGACAAAAGCAATATACTACATTTTAAACTCTTCCATTTATCTTTAGACTGGAGGCAAAGCAGTGAGTACAGATTCAGAGTTTGGAGTGGAGCCCAGAATATCTCACCAGAATAGGCTTGGAATAACTCTAGTTTACTGACATTAAAGATACATTTTTAAAACAGAAACCCTGCTATCCATGACAGTCACCCACAGTTCTCTGTAGTCACCTGCAGCGGCAGCCATATGCTCGTCCACACTCAGCAGGAGCTCCCAGGCTGCAGGCTGGACGTCCGCGTACATGTCCTCTGTCAGGATGGGCGCCGCCTTGATCAGCAGTGACAGAGGAGCCGGCGACAGGCTCATCACCTGAGAGGAGAGGTCACAGCAAGCAAGGGTTAGCATTAGCATGCTAGTGGAGATCTGATAGCATTGCTAGTATGGGCGTATAGCATGCTAGGGACAGAGGGGCCAGAGACAGGCTCATCACCTGAAGGGAAAGGCCATAGACCACAGACAGCCGGGGTTAGCATTAGCATGCTAGTGGACATACCATTGCTGCTGTAGGCCTACAGCTTGTATTAGTATGGTATTGCATGGTGCTACAATACATTTGAGTTAGCTGAGAGGGCCGTAGCGAGTTAGCATGATACTTCAGTAGTAGAATTAGAGATTATGTGTTTGAGTGGGCAGAAGCGTGTGGGCGTGGGGTGAGGACATCTTGGCATGTGGTTGGCATCTTGCTCTAGATAAACAAGCATGTGGCACAGTGGCATCTGTTGACACGCTGCTTCAGACAGACGGACAGACAGACAGACAGGCTGACGGAGAGAGAAACACACAGGCTGACGGACGGATAGACAGACTACCAAACAGACAGACGGACGGACGGACAGACGCTCTGGCACATGCTATGGCTATCAGGGCATGTGTTGGCATGAAGGCTGTAGGTGGGCACCTGGTTGCGGATGTACTTGAGCATGCCCGTGTCCTTCTTGCCCTCGGTGTTGGAGTCTTTGGGGCGTCTCTTCATAGACGGGGTCCTCAGACATGACTTGTCTGACCACTGGAGACACAAAGAGAGGAAGACATTGGAAAATACAAGTCACTTCAGTTACAGTATCATCAAACCACTCCACATCACATCACTTCAATACATGTGCTGCTGCCATGTTGTGTTGCTACCATGTTGTTGTCTTGTCATGTTGTGTTGCTACCATGCTGTGTTGTCATGTGTTGCTGCCATGCTATGTTGTTATCTTGTAGGTCTCTCTATGTAGTGTTGTGGTGTCTCTCTTATCGTGATGTGTGTTTTGACCTATATTTTATTTTTACTTTTAATCCCAGGCCCCCGCCCCCACAAGATGCCTTTAGCCTTCTGGCAGGCCGTCATTGTAAATAAGAATGTGTTCTTAACTGACGTGCCTAGTTAGATATAGGTTAAATAAAAAATAAACATTCCAATTCACTCCATATCACCTCATTTCAATACATTTAAATTCACATCACTCCATATCACATCACTTCAATACATTTAAATTCACACCACTCCATATCACATCACTTCAATACATTTAATTCACACCACTCCATATCACATCACTTCAATACATTTAAATTCACACCACTCCATATCACATCACTTCAATACATTTAAATTCACACCACTCCATATCACATCACTTCAATACATTTAAATTCACACCACTCCATATCACATCACTTCAATACATTTAAATTCACACCACTCCATATCACATCACTTCAATACATTTAAATTCACACCACACCACTCCATATCACCTCACTTCAATACATTTAAATTCACACCACACCACTCCATATCACCTTACTTCAATACATTTAAATTCACACCACACCACTCCATATCACCTCACTTCAATACATTTAAATTCACACCACTCCATATCACCTTACTTCAATACATTTAAATTCACACCACTCCATATCACATCACTTCAATACATTTAAATTCACACCACTCCATATCACATCACTTCAATACATTTAAATTCACACCACTCCATATCACCTTACTTCAATACATTTAAATTCACACCACACCACTCCATATCACATCACTTCAATACATTTAAATTCACACCACTCCATATCACCTTACTTCAATACATTTAAATTCACACCACACCACTCCATATCACCTCACTTCAATACATTTAAATTCACACCACACCATATCACATCACTTTAATACATTTAAATTCCCACCACTCCATATCACATCACTTCAATACATTTAAATTCACATCACTCCATATCACATCACTTCAATACATTTAAATTCACACCACTCCATATCACATCACTTTAATACATTTAAATTCACACCACTCCATATCACATCACTTCAATACATTTAAATTCACACCACTCCATATCACATCACTTCAATACATTTAATTCACACCACTCCATATCACATCACTTCAATACATTTAAATTCACACCACTCCATATCACTTCACTTCAATACATTTCAGTCCACTCCTCTCTGCACCCACCTCCTTGTTTTTCTTGGACCGGCTACTGATGTTCCCTGCACTGTCTTCTCTCAGGCTGTCCACTGTCTCCCCGTAGAGCAGCTTGATGGCACGCACCAGGCGAGCACAGGAGCGGCTGTGGTGCTGGTAGCAGCGTGGGTGGCAGAACTCCACGTGGGTACAGATGAAACTCTGCTGGTTGCACAGCAGAATCATGATCTACAGAGGAAGACCACAGAGGGAGCAACAGTTATACAGGATGAATGGGCTTGATGAGGGCAATATGCTAGCTTTATAGCATGTGTGGTCAGGTGAATGGGCTTGATGAGGGCAATGTGCTAGCTTTATAGCATGTGTGGTCAGGTGAATGGGCTTGATGAGGGCAATGTGCTAGCTTTATAGCATGTGTGGTCAGGTGAATGGGCTTGATGAGGGCAATGTGCTAGCTTTATAGCATGTGTGGTCAGGTGAATGGGCTTGATGAGGGCAATGTGCTAGCTTTATAGCATGTGTGGTCAGGTGAATGGGCTTGATGAGGGCAATGTGCTAGCTTTATAGCATGTGTGGTCAGGTGAATGGGCTTGATGAGGGCAATGTGCTAGCTTTATAGCATGTGTGGTCAGGTGAATGGGCTTGATGAGGGCAATGTGCTAGCTTTATAGCATGTGTGGTCAGGTGAATGGGCTTGATGAGGGCAATGTGCTAGCTTTATAGCATGTGTGGTCAGGTGAATGGGCTTGATGAGGGCAATGTGCTAGCTTTATAGCATGTGTGGTCAGGTGAATGGGCTTGATGAGGGCAATGTGCTAGCTTTATAGCATGTGTGGTCAGGTGAATGGGCTTGATGAGGGCAATGTGCTAGCTTTATAGCATGTGTGGTCAGGTGAATGGGCTTGATGAGGGCAATGTGCTAGCTTTATAGCATGTGTGGTCAGGTGAATGGGCTTGATGAGGGCAATGTGCTAGCTTTATAGCATGTGTGGTCAGGTGAATGGGCTTGATGAGGGCAATGTGCTAGCTTTATAGCATGTGTGGTCAGGTGAATGGGCTTGATGAGGGCAATGTGCTAGCTTTATAGCATGTGTGGTCAGGTGAATGCGCTGTACAGGTCACAAACAAGTATGCTAAGTTGAATGCACGCATGTAGGTACGCATGTAAAAGTAGGCATACACACACACAGCACCTACATGCAGCCACACACACACAGCACCTACATGCAGCCAGGACATGTTACGGTGGTAGTTGTCCTCTCCTCCGCCGGTGCCTCCTGAACCCTCTGGCTCAATACTGGGTTCACTGGTGCTCCATGGACTTCCTGTGATGTCACAACACACAACAATAATGTGTCAGTTTACTTCATTGACTCTCCTCGTGGAAATCCAATATTTTGCATCTCCCATCGAACAAACATAGTTCGTCCTTGAGTTAACTACCCAAAGGGGACAATGAATGCTATACATCACATTTTGATACAAAGTTGTTGAATGACAGGTGACTACTATGACTGAGTATTAGGCAAATAGGGCTCCATAGGGCCCTGGCTAAAAGTAGTGCACTATATCGGGTTTAGGGGGCCTACATCTGTGATTAGAATAGATCAGATTGTCTATTAGTTTAGATCTATGTATGGGTGGCTGTAGAAGTTGTCACCAGATCAGATCTTATTCACCCACCTAATGGTCATGGTTAGGATATGGGGTTGGGAATCTGAGATTAGTGGTTACTGTGTTGTTACCTATATCAGTGACAGTGTCCCTGCTCTGGGACAGCAGTCCCTCCTCGTTCTCTGACTCTGAGTCTTGGCGGGACATCTTGGTGCTCTTCAGGCTGCCGGCCCGGCGGATGGAGGACAGAGAGCCCCCCTTCTTCACCCTGAAACTCCTGGCCCCCTTGATCTGCAGCAGGCGAGAGCCCCCGGCACGACTCTTCCTGATGGGAGCTGGACGGGCAGAATTCAAAAGTTTAGTCCGCAATCTCACTGGGTTTATGAAGTCCCATACTTCCCATACACTGGGTTTATGAAGTCCCATACTTCCCATACACTGGGTTTATGAAGTCCCATACTTCCCATACACTGGGTTTATGAAGTCCCATACTTCCCATACACTGGGTTTATGAAGTCCCATACTTCCCATACACTGGGTTTATGAAGTCCCATACTTCCCATACACTGGGTTTATGAAGTCCCATACTTCCCATACACTGGGTTTATGAAGTCCCATACTTCCCATACACTGGGTTTATGAAGTCCCATACTTCCCATACACTGGGTTTAAAGCATCTTGGTAACACTTTACACAAGGCACACACACACACAGGGCCGGATTACCTAACGGACACGTAGGGCATGTGCCCTGGGGCCACCATCCTCCATGGGGCACACAACCCATGTTTGGGGGAGGTTGTGGGCCCCCTAGATTGCATATGATAACAAAATGTGCAGATTTGCAGGAAATTTGCTAACAGATAGAAACTATTTCTCATTCTCATGACAAAATATGTAGAATAGCATTATAAAACAATTTTTTTTGCAGGAAGTGAGCTGTTTCCCCCCCAAAAAATACCCCACACCCAACATGTTTTTTTACTATAACCAAAAACATGTATTCTTTATAGCTTTTGAAGTTTTATAATTAAATGTTTCTTAATGAGAAAATATGGCCGTTTTTTCAGTTTCCCTGAAAAGTTTCTGTTTTAGAGATTTTCATCTGACAGGGACGCTTATGACATGGCCAATTTAGCAGAACTCAATTACCCAGAGGCTCCTGGGCCTTCTTGTCGTCGCAGGCCGTGTCAGACTTGAGTGTGTGGCTGCTGCTATTCAGAGAGTCGTGGCCGTCCTCGTCGTCTAGGATACCGGCAAAGCTGATCTTCCTCTCATAACGGTGGTGACTCAGCTCAGGGTCCAGCCTCAAACGACAGCTCTCCAAATCCTACAAACACACACAACGCAGACATACACACACGGACAGACACACACACGAACACTCACACACATGGACAGACATTTACGAACAGACAGACACACAAATATGCACGAACACACACACACACACACACACACACACACACACACACACACACACACACACACACACACACACACACACACACACACACACACACACACACACACACACACACACACACACACACACACACACACACACACACACACACAAATTGATTTATAGGGATATGATTGCATTAGAGTAGTAAGTGTCAAGTAAGTGACGTTCTCCTACTGACCACTTGGGGCTCTGTGCGTGGCCGGGGGAGGCAGGGGAATGTCTCTCTGAGGAACGTGGTGATCTCCAGCAGTAACTGGCAGGCGGCCATCTTGAGAGCGAAAGGACAGCCGCATTTTGTTGGGTTGACTGTATCTGGGGACGGATATTTTGGGTCAAATTTGGCTTAACCCATAAGAGTCGAAGAGGGGGGGGGGTTCTACTAAGCTATATGGAATTGTTTTTAGAAGGTCATACCAAGGATCTAAGACCTCTTGAAGTATAAAAAAAGATATAAAACAATTATTTGATGAACGTTTTTACTTGGCCTTACTGCTATTAGCCCATACAAATGCATTTAATAACAGATTCACTACATGGAACAACAGATAGTCCCCCCAAAAATCAAAAGGAAGCTGGTTCTGAAGTGTCTGTCCTATATCTGAACATTGTTTTGGCACTAAACAGTCTCCACATACAGTATACCTCCATTCATATTTTCAACTGGTACCAGGGGACCCTCAGACAAGTCTTGTGAGGGCAGTGGCGTCCTAGAGCAAAACAACAGCCATGTACGTATTATTTCCACAGAGGGGTCATAGTGTGTAGACCAAACTGTTCGGACGCTACAGACAGAAGTTCAGATCGGCTATACCGACTTCAGACGCTTGTGGGGGTCATAGAGCAAAACTGAGAACACCATCTTGTTTGTGAGAGTCTTGTCTTTCCAAACCGTTCAGACGCTATAGACGATTTTGCGAGAAGACCAATTTTCGGGATGCCTCATGGTCTGACAAACAACACTCTAGCTCTGTCACCTTTTACGGCAGATGTGGAAGTGCGACATCGGCGGATGTGGTGGATTGAATGGATTTGCTTATTATGCTAATTTTAAAGGGATAGTTCACTCAAAATACAAATTAACACGATTCTTCTGTGAACCATATTTCCCTTTAAAATGACTTTTCCTTTTCTATGGCTTACTGTCGTCTAAGTAGTCCTCCTCCTCGTCCTCCTTTCTCAATCTTCGCTTGGTCTCCTCGTCGTAGATAAAACCCAGGATGTTGGCAGGACTCTCGCTGTCTGAGTGGCACAGCTCACTGAGACGCGTACCAATGGCCTGGGAGAGGAAGGCCAGAGACACACACACACACACACACACACACACACACACACACACACACACACACACACACACACACACACACACACACACACACACACACACACACACACTATTAGCGCCTATCTTCATACACAATCTCGGTCAGTAGAATCATTTGATAGTTGGTCATCCCATCAGAAAGTCACTCACATCTCCCCATTGACAGAAGTGCTTGGCTGCATTCCACTGGAGCTTCTGGTTCCTCTTGTTTCCCACCACGGGCGAGCGTCCCCGAGACAGACCCCGCTTGGTGATGTTCACGTGGTGACCCTTCATCCACTCGGGCCAGTTGCCACGGTTACAACGATGGACAAAGCGGGCGCACTCCAGGAACAGGGAGGCTCTGGCAACCACTGGAGCTTCCTGTCGGACACCAGGAAGTACAATAATGTCCTGTCAGATCCCTGAAATCTTATTTCAATCAATCCCATATTGCAATATTTACAAATATTTCCCTCTGTCAAATAACATTTCAGAACGGTCGAGTCTAGTAAAAAATGTGTATTACTACCTGGTAGACTCCCCTCACAGGAGTATACAGCAGTTGATTGATCATTGATTCATTGAATAAGATGTGCTAGTATTAGAACAGATGAAATATGTGGAAAGGCTGGGGAATCCAGAGGACAGGATTGAAAAACACTGAATTAAACAAAGACAATGTGTAACATGACCGGTTTGATTTAACTCCAGCCTGAGACTACAGTGTAACTGACCAGGTCGAGCGCAGCGGCCAGGATGGATGCGTCAGGGATGGTGCCTGGCTCACAGCAGTTCAACAGGAACTGGAAGCGTTTCATGCCCTGGCGGATGGCGGCCAGGTTCACCACGTTCTTGTTCTTCATGGCCTCCTGGCTGGCTGCCAGGCGCTCCTGGAACCCCTGGGGCCCTGGTGGAGGAGGAAGGGAGCGGGAGAGAGAGAGGGGGAGGGGAGATGAGGTATGGGAAGGATGGGGAAGGGTAGAGGAGAGAAAGAGAGGAGGGGAGAGGGAGAGGGGAGGGAGGGATAGGGGGAGAACAGCAATAGATAGAGAGAGAGCGGAGGAAAAGGGGAAGGAGGAGGGGAGGGATAGGAGGAGAAGAGAGAGAGAGCAAGAGGAAGGGGGAGGGAGGAAGTGATGGGGGAGAACAGAGAGACAGAGAGAGAAACAGCAGTAACCGAAAAAAAGAGGTGAGTAGGGCAGACTAGGGCCATCTGGGGCCTGGACCTCTATTCTACAGCATAACTAGAGCCTGGAGGTTTTTCTGACCATCTGATCTAACCAGGAAAAACTCAGGGCTCTGGGCATTATCTTTGCGAGTGCTGGCATGAATGACACACCCATATAGCAACATGATCACACAAAAGAACGAGAGAACAGACTGCCCATAGAACATAGCATGATTAGGTCATGTCTGAATCCATTGAATGAAAAGCACCATCGAGCCACTTAACAAATGAAGTTGGAGAGAAAGATGGACACACGGTCATTAAGCTAGGAAATGTGCAACATTCAACAAATATGATGACTTTGTTGTAACTCTTCATGGTAATATTTCTTGATTTTGTGGGTTTCTATCCATAATGGGATAAGTGGTTCAACGAAGACAAGACAGTTACAGCACCATGTGCCCCACATGTTGTGTTTAAAGTCCCACTCTCTACCCCTCGTCTATCCCCCTCTCCTCTTCCCTGTCTTGTCCCTCTCTCCCTCCTTCTCCCTCTACCTGTCTTGTCCCTCTCTCCCTCCTTCTCCCGGTCCCTCTACCTGTCTTGTCCCTCTCTCCCTCCTTCTCTCTGTCCCTCTACCTGTCTTGTCCCTCTCTCCCTCCTTCTCCCGGTCCCTCTACCTGTCTTGTCCCTCTCTCCCTCCTTCTCTCTGTCCCTCTACCTGTCTTGTCCCTCTCTCCCTCCTTTTCCCGGTTACTCTACCTGTCTTGTCCCTCTCTCCCTCCTTCTCCTGGTCCCTTTACCTGTCTCTCATATCCATGGGGACATTAGAGGACATGGAGGTGTCTGTATATGGCTAGATTGTGCCGTGCTAGCAGAAGGACCATGGAGCTTCCTCTGGCCAGGAGAAGAGTTCAACATGGCTGCCATTAAACAGGGATGGAACAGACCCCGGGGACAACCCCCCCCCCCCCCCAATGGGGTATAATAAGGGCCTGTCGGTGTGGGCACTGGGCAGAGGTGACAAGGGACTGTCCAGTGAGCTAAAAGATGGTAATTTGCTTAAAAAGCTGATGGTTACTATAACTTCTGGAGATGTCCCCACATTAGGGTATCATGTATGAGTCTAGGTTATCATGTATGAGTCTAGGGCATCATGTATGAGTCTAGTGCATCATGTATGAGTCTAGGGTATCATGTATGAGTCTAGGGTATCATGTATGAGTCTAGGGTATCATGTATGAGTCTAGGCTATCATGTATGAGTCTAGGCTATCAGGTATGAGTCTAGGGTATCATGTATGAGTCTAGGGTATCATGTATGAGCCTAGGGCATCATGTATGAGTCTAAGGCATCATGTATGAGTCTAGGGCATAATGTATGAGTCTATGTTATCATGTATGAGTCTAGGGCATCATGTATGAGTCTAGGGCATCATGTATGAGTCTAGGGCATCATGTATGAGTCTAGGGCATCATGTATGAGTCTAGGGCATCATGTATGAGTCTAGGGTATCATGTATCAGTGTAGGGTATCATGTATCAGTGTAGGGTATTGTGTATCAGTCTAGGGCATCATGTATGAGTCTAGGGTATCATGTATGAGTCTAGGGTATCATGTATCAGTATAGGGTATCGTGTATCAGTCTAGGGCATCATGTATGAGTCTAGGGTATCATGTATGAGTCTAGGCTATCATGTATGAGTCTAGGGCATCATGTATGAGACTAGGGCATCATGTAGTATCAGTCTAGGGTATCATGTATGAGTTTAGGGCAGGGGTGTCAAACATACGGCCCGCGGGCCGGAACCGGCCCCCAAGGAGGTTCGATCAGGCCCGCAGGATAATTTGAAAGTGGAAAAAATGCATAAAAGACATGGAATTAATATTTTTAATTCGCTGCAATTCATGGATTATCCGCTAAGGGGCGCACTCTTTCCATCAGAGTAGAAGACAAGCCGCATCACTGAGACAGACTGAAAACAGCAGACGGTATCAATGCGCCATCTGCTGCTTGTTACGACGTTGTTAATACCTTGGTCTCTACCTCTCCGCTACACCCTCATTAGCCAAAATGTCGTTATCCAAACGGAGAAAAGTAGATAAGGAGTGTAGAATTTTCAAAGAAAAATGGACCACGTCCTATTTATTTACAGAGATGCACGGAAAACCTTCGTGCTTGGTGTGTTTGCAACAAGTTTCGGTATTGAAGGAATATAATATTCGACGCCACTACGAGACTCATCACAGCGAAAAATATGACGGCTTGCAAGGACAACTGAGAAGAGATAAGATTAACGAATTGCTGGCGGGTCTGAGGAAACAGCAGTCAACTTTCATCCAGAGCCGAGAAGTCAGTGAAGCAGCGGTAAAAGCCAGCTACCTAATTGCTAGCGAAATAGCATTAGCATCGAAGCCGTATTCCGACGGTGACTTTGTTAAACGATGCATGATGAAGGCGGCTGAACTTGTATGTCCCGAGAAGCGACAAGCTTTTGCCAATATTAGCCTGACGAGGAATACTATAGCAGAGAGGATTTCGGAACTATCGGCAGATTTAGACAGTCAATTGAAACAGAGAGTCAAGTCATTTATTGCATTTTCCGTGGCAATTGACGAGAGCACTGACATCACAGACGTGGCCCAACTGGCCATATTTATTCGAGGAGTTGATGAGACATTGACTGTTACTGAAGAGTTTCTTGAGTTGGTGCCAATGATGGACACCACAACAGCCGAGGACATTTTCGGCTCTGTCGTTGCTGCATTGGACAGAGTTGGAGTGGACTGGTCCCGCGCTGTCAGCCTGGCTACAGACGGCGCGCCATCCATGGTCGGAAAGAAAGCAGGTGTCGCGACAAAGTTCAAAGACAAAGTACAAGCCCTTAATGGAGGAGATCGTTTCTGGACATTTCACTGTATTTTGCACCAGGAGGCATTGTGTTGCAAGTCGCTGAAAATGGACCACGTCATGGAGGTGGTTGTTCGCACTGTAAATTTCATCCGGTCCAGAGGTCTGAACCATCGTCAGTTTGACAAACTTCTCAGCGACAGCAACATTACCCACAGCCTGCCATACCACACTGAAGTGAGATGGTTAAGCCGAGGCGCTGTGCTGAGGCATTTCTTTGATCTACGAGAGGAAATCGGACAGTTCATGGAGAAAAAAGGAAAACCGGTGTTGGAATTACAATCTCAGGAATGGCTACGGGACCTTGCATTCTTGGTTGATATTACTGAACACTTGAACAATCTGAACAAAATGTTGCAAGGCCGCAAAAAAGTTGTCACACAGTTTTCTGACAACATACATGCATTTAAGTTGAAGCTGACTTTGTGGGAGATGCAACTGGCAAATGGCAACCCTGCTCATTTCCCCTGTCTGAGAGATGTGTGTGTGACCAGACCTGATGCGGACATGAAACGGTACAAAGACAAAATTGCAGGACTACTGCGGGAGTTTGAGAAACGTTTTCAGGTATTTGGTGAACTTGAGACAGAATTTTCAGTTTTTCGCTCACCTTTCACAGTTAAAGCTTCTGATCTGCCGGTCGAAATTCAGCTAGAGATAATTGATTTGCAGTGTGATGCAGATTTGAACGGCAAATTTGCCTCTGTAGGTCTGGACAGATTTTATCAGTATCTACTACCAGGGTACCCCAAATTAACAGCCCTGGCTGCTAAAATTTTGTGCATGTTTGGGGCAACCTACCTTTGTGAACAAATTTTCTCAGTGATGAATATCAATAAAACAAAAATGCGTTCAAGGCTCACAAACAAGCACTTAAATGACATTCTGAAAGTGACAGCTAGTCAGGACATGACACCTGGTGTTGATGCACTTGTACAGGCCAAAAGATGCCAAGTTTCAGGAACAAATACAAGTCCAGACTAGACTAACACCTTTAAAATGCTGCCTTAGATACTGTTTGCATTGAAAGAATACAGCTCTGTGAAGATGAATCCTTACTGTGGTGATTTAAAAAATGTGCACTTTAATGTTAGTCAGCAGCTTCAAAACAAAAGTTGTGTGATGGAATTCTACTGTTCATACAACTCCATAAATTTTCAGTATGTATTGTATGTGTATGTATGTTTCATGTATGAAGTTTACAGATTTACAGGACAGGCGAACACTTTCTTCATTACACATTTAAAATCACTCTCCTTAGTTTGTAAGGTGTACGCAGGGATTACATTTAGATTTTATATGCGTATGTGTAAGTGGTTTAAAAATTCCTTTCTTTGAAAAAGTCTCATTTAATCTTAAAGTGCATTACTATATTTTTCAGTACCAATTAAAGTTTTGTGCCTTTGTACAATCAGTGGGATCAGTTGCAATGCATATTTGTGAATGATAAAAGTAAATTGCACATTTGTCTAAGGAAATATGAGGTGTTTCATGAAATGTTTTGTAAAAGGATAGTTCATTAAATTTCAATATTTTCCTAATGTTCTTGTGCTTCTTTACACCAAAACAAAGGAAAGACATGATATTTTGGTTATTTATAGCAGAGTATGGTATAATTTTAATGGTCCGGCCCACTTGACATCTCCCTAGGCCGTATGTGGCCCACGATGCGAAATGAGTTTGACACCCCTGGTTTAGGGCATCATGTATGAGTCTAGGGCATCATGTTTTAGTCTAGGGAATCATGTATGAGTCTAGGGCATCATGTTTGAGTCTAGGGCATCATGTATCAGTCTAGGGCATCATGTATGAGTCTAGGGCATCATGTATAGGGCTAGGGGTCTCCCCCTAAATCTGCCAGGGGCTTGCACAGGCAGTGGCCGGCAAATACATACAAACACCACTAGCATGAAAGATGGCGGCAGAGAGTGTACAGAGCACTGGACGCACAGGACAGGCCAACGGACAGACTACGGACGGAACAGGACAGTCAGGCACATACACACAGAGAGGCAGACGGGGTGAGGGGGCGAGCGGGCGGGGGGTGATAGGGGACACCCCGGGGGTCTACCATCTTTCTCTTCTGTGTGGTGAAGCTTGGATGGGTTCCGCCTGCCAGACCGCCATTTACCGAGCCGCTTGAAGAAATTCTCCTCCTCGTCCCGGCCGTACTCCACGCCCCCTGCTCCCCCGCCGCCCTCTGACAGCTTCACGTTGCTGGTGAACTTCACCTGCAGGCAGGGGCGGTGGAGAGAGAAAAGACTGTCCACACCACCGGCAGTAGAACAACAAATATGTAGCATTAAAAAGATAAATAAATATATAAACAGAAATAACAAGTTGTAAACAAAAGAAACACAAAGCTGCCATCTAACTAGTCATTTAAATAGATTTGGTTGTCTATCCCTTAGAAATGATCAAAATGCCCAGGTAACAATACAAGAGGACATGGTGTGCTCAGCTCAGTCGTGAGAAAAGGTTAAACATCAGCCCATGGCAGTAAGACCAGGGCTCTGCAACCCTGTTCCCGGAGAGCTACCGTCCTGTAGGTTCTCTCCAACCCTGTTCCCGGAGAGCTACCGTCCTGTAGGTTCTCTCCAACCCTAATCTAGCACACCTGATTCTAATAATTAGCTGGTTGATAAGATGAATCAGGTTAGCTACAACTGGGGTTGGAGCGAAAACCTACAGGATGCTAGTTCTCCAGGAACAGGGTTGGAGAGCACTGAAGTAGACAGTTTTGAGAGACACGACCCCTTGTGGTCAGCAAGTGACCCCTGACCTTGGAGCTCTGGCGGATGAAGGAGAGTCGGTCCACAGAGCTGATGTCCAACAAGTCCTCGACCCCGTCGGTCAGCCCAGAGAGAGATGACCGCTTAAGCCAGTTACCTGCAAACACACCCCACCCCAGTCAGAGGAATGGAGGGATGGATGGAGGGAGGGAGGAGTGCAGAGGGGTAAACATCACACTTATACATCGAGACATACACATACTGGCAGAACACATACTGAATACACACACACACACACACACACACACACACACACACACACACACACACACACACACACACACACACACACACACACACACACACACACACACACACACACACAGAAGCATACACAGGAATAGAAGTTATAATCCACACAAATGCAGACAGAATAGCATAAAATACTTGGTCATAGAACAAGGCACATAAGAGCAGTTGTACACAACAAACAAACAGAGAGGGTCTGTGAAGCACACACACACACACACACACACACATACATACACACACACACATACAATCACACATACGTAAGACAGAGACGGTAATTGGAAGGTGAACAGTCCCACGGCATGCTAGGGACAAAAAGGAATACAAAAGAAGACCATAAAGAGATTAAGTGAATTGTCTACTCATCACCCGTACAACAAGACATGGTGTTAGCCTACAGAAACATGATGTTAGCCTACAGAAACATGATGTTAGCCTACAGAAACATGGTGTTAGACTACAGAAACATGGTGTTAGCCTACAGAAACATGATGTTAGCCTACAGAAACATGGTGTTAGACTACAGAAACATGATGTTAGACTACAGAAACATGATGTTAGCCTACAGAAACATGACGTTAGCCTACAGAAACATGATGTTAGCCTACAGAAACATGATGTTAGCCTACAGAAACATGATGTTAGCCTACAGAAACGTGGTGTTAGCCTACAGAAACATGGTGTTAGCCTACAGAAACATGGTGTTAGCCTACAGAAACATGATGTTAGCCTACAGAAACATGGTGTTAGACTACAGAAACATGATGTTAGACTACAGAAACATGATGTTAGCCTACAGAAACATGATGTTAGCCTACAGAAACATGGTGTTAGCCTACAGAAACATGATGTTAGCCTACAGAAACATGATGTTAGCCTACAGAAACATGATGTTAGCCTACAGAAACATGATGTTAGCCTACAGAAACATGGTGTTAGCCTACAGAAACATGGTGTTAGACTACAGAAACATGGTGTTAGACTACAGAAACATGGTGTTAGCCTACAGAAACATGACGTTAGCCTACAGAAACATGGTGTTAGCCTACAGAAACATGGTGTTAGCCTACAGAAACATGGTGTTAGCCTACAGAAACGTGATGTTAGCCTACAGAAACATGGTGTTAGCCTACAGAAACATGACGTTAGCCTACAGAACATGTTAGCCTACAGAAACATGATGTTAGCCTACAGAAACATGGTGTTAGTCTACAGAAACATGGTGTTAGCCTACAGAAACATGATGTTAGACTACAGAAACATGGTGTTAGTCTACAGAAACATGATGTTAGCCTACAGAAACATGGTGTTAGCCTACAGAAACATGGTGTTAAACTACAGAAACGTGATGTTAGCCTACAGAAACATGGTGTTAGACTACAGAAACATGATGTTAGACTACAGAAACATGGTGTTAGCCTACAGAAACATGGTGTTAGCCTACAGAAACATGATGTTAGCCTACAGAAACATGGTGTTAGACTACAGAAACATGATGTTAGACTACAGAAACACGGTGTTAGCCTACAGAAACATGATGTTATCCTACAGAAACATGGTGTTAGCCTACAGAAACGTGATGTTAGCCTACAGAAACATGATGTTAGCCTACAGAAACATGGTGTTAGCCTACAGAAACATGGTGTTAGCCTACAGAAACATGATGTTAGCCTACAGAAACATGATGTTAGCCTACAGAAACATGATGTTAGACTACAGAAACATGATGTTAGCCTACAGAAACATGGTGTTAGACTACAGAAACATGATGTTAGCCTACAGAAACGTGGTGTTAGTATACAGAAACATGGTGTTAGCCTACAGAAACATGATGTTAGCCTACAGAAACGTGGTGTTAGACTACAGAAACATGGTGTTAGACTACAGAAACATGATGTTAGCCTACAGAAACATGGTGTTAGTATACAGAAACATGGTGTTAGCCTACAGAAACATGATGTTAGCCTACAGAAACGTGGTGTTAGACTACAGAAACATGGTGTTAGACTACAGAAACATGATGTTAGCCTACAGAAACATGATGTTAGTATACAGAAACATGGTGTTAGCCTACAGAAACATGGTGTTAGCCTACAGAAACATGATGCTAGACTACAGAAACATGATGTTAGCCTACAGAAACATGATGTTAGCCTACAGAAACATGATGTTAGCCTACAGAAACGTGATGTTAGCCTACAGAAACATGGTGTTAGCCTACAGAAACATGGTGTTAGTATACAGAAACATGATGTTAGCCTACAGAAACGTGATGTTAGCCTACAGAAACATGATGTTAGCCTACAGAAACATGGTGTTAGTATACAGAAACATGATGTTAGCCTACAGAAACATGATGTTAGCCTACAGAAACGTGATGTTAGCCTACAGAAACATGATGTTAGCCTACAGAAACATGGTGTGAGCCTACAGAAACATGGTGTTAGCCTACAGAAACATGATGTTAGCCTACAGAAACATGGTGTTAGCCTACAGAAACATGGTGTGAGCCTACAGAAACATGGTGTTAGTATACAGAAACATGATGTTAGCCTACAGAAACATGATGTTAGCCTACAGAAACATGGTGTTAGTATACAGAAACATGATGTTAGCCTACAGAAACATGATGTTAGCCTACAGAAACATGATGTTAGCCTACAGAAACATGGTGTTAGCCTACAGAAACATGGTGTTAGCCTACAGAAACATGATGTTAGCCTACAGAAACATGGTGTTAGCCTACAGAAACATGATGTTAGCCTACAGAAACATGATGTTAGCCTACAGAAACATGATGTTAGCCTACAGAAACATGGTGTTAGCCTACAGAAACATGGTGTTAGCCTACAGAAACATGATGTTAGCCTACAGAAACATGGTGTTAGCCTACAGAAACATGACGTTAGCCTACAGAAACATGACGTTAGCCTACAGAACATGTTAGTCTACAGAAACATGGTGTTAGCCTACAGAAACATGGTGTTAGCCTACAGAAACATGGTGTTAGCCTACAGAAACATGGTGTTAGCCTACAGAAACATGATGTTAGCCTACAGAAACATGGTGTTAGCCTACAGAAACATGATGTTAGCCTACAGAAACATGATGTTAGCCTACAGAAACATGATGTTAGCCTACAGAAACATGATGTTAGCCTACAGAAACATGGTGTTAGCCTACAGAAACATGGTGTTAGCCTACAGAAACATGATGTTAGCCTACAGAAACATGGTGTTAGCCTACAGAAACATGACGTTAGCCTACAGAAACATGACGTTAGCCTACAGAACATGTTAGTCTACAGAAACATGGTGTTAGCCTACAGAAACATGGTGTTAGCCTACAGAAACATGATGTTAGCCTACAGAAACATGATGTTAGCCTACAGAAACATGGTGTTAGACTACAGAAACATGATGTTAGCCTACAGAAACATGATGTTAGCCTACAGAAACATGGTGTTAGCCTACAGAAACATGGTGTTAGACTACAGAAACATGATGTTAGCCTACAGAAACATGATGTTAGTATACAGAAACATGATGTTAGCCTACAGAAACATGATGTTAGCCTACAGAAACATGATGTTAGCCTACAGAAACATGGTGTTAGCCTACAGAAACATGGTGTTAGCCTACAGAAACATGATGTTAGCCTACAGAAACATGGTGTTAGCCTACAGAAACATGATGTTAGCCTACAGAAACATGATGTTAGCCTACAGAAACATGATGTTAGCCTACAGAAACATGGTGTTAGCCTACAGAAACATGGTGTTAGCCTACAGAAACATGATGTTAGCCTACAGAAACATGGTGTTAGCCTACAGAAACATGACGTTAGCCTACAGAAACATGACGTTAGCCTACAGAACATGTTAGTCTACAGAAACATGGTGTTAGCCTACAGAAACATGGTGTTAGCCTACAGAAACATGGTGTTAGCCTACAGAAACATGGTGTTAGCCTACAGAAACATGATGTTAGCCTACAGAAACATGGTGTTAGCCTACAGAAACATGATGTTAGCCTACAGAAACATGATGTTAGCCTACAGAAACATGATGTTAGCCTACAGAAACATGATGTTAGCCTACAGAAACATGGTGTTAGCCTACAGAAACATGATGTTAGCCTACAGAAACATGATGTTAGCCTACAGAAACATGATGTTAGACTACAGAAACATGATGTTAGACTACAGAAACATGGTGTGAGCCTACAGAAACGTGATGTTAGCCTACAGAAACGTGATGTTAGCCTACAGAAACATGATGTTAGCCTACAGAAACATGGTGTTAGCCTACAGAAACATGGTGTTAGCCTACAGAAACATGGTGTTAGCCTACAGAAACATGGTGTTAGCCTACAGAAACATGATGTTAGCCTACAGAAACATGATGTTAGCCTACAGAAACATGATGTTAGCCTACAGAAACATGGTGTTAGACTACAGAAACATGATGTTAGCCTACAGAAACGTGATGTTAGCCTACAGAAACATGGTGTTAGCCTACAGAAACATGGTGTTAGCCTACAGAAACATGACGTTAGCCTACAGAACATGTTAGCCTACAGAAACATGACGTTAGCCTACAGAACATGTTAGTCTACAGAAACATGACGTTAGCCTACAGAAACATGACGTTAGCCTACAGAACATGTTAGTCTACAGAAACATGACGTTAGCCTACAGAAACATGACGTTAGCCTACAGAACATGTTAGTCTACAGAAACATGATGTTAGACTACAGAAACATGATGTTAGACTACAGAAACATGGTGTTAGCCTACAGAAACATGATGTTAGCCTACAGAAACATGGTGTTAGCCTACAGAAACATGACGTTAGCCTACAGAAACGTGATGTTAGACTACAGAAACATGACGTTAGCCTACAGAAACATGATGTTAGCCTACAGAAACATGGTGTTAGCCTACAGAAACATGATGTTAGACTACAGAACATGTTAGCCTACAGAAACATGATGTTAGCCTACAGAAACGTGATGTTAGCCTACAGAACATGTTAGCCTACAGAAACATGACGTTAGCCTACAGAACATGTTAGTCTACAGAAACATGACGTTAGCCTACAGAACATGTTAGTCTACAGAAACATGACGTTAGCCTACAGAACATGTTAGTCTACAGAAACATGACGTTAGTCTACAGAAACATGGTGTTAGCCTACAGAAACATGACGTTAGCCTACAGAAACATGACGTTAGCCTACAGAAACATGACGTTAGCCTACAGAACATGTTAGTCTACAGAAACATGACGTTAGCCTACAGAACATGTTAGTCTACAGAAACATGGTGTTAGCCTACAGAAACATGACGTTAGCCTACAGAAACATGATGTTAGCCTACAGAACATGTTAGTCTACAGAAACATGGTGTTAGCCTACAGAAACATGAAATTTGCCTACATGCAAACCATATACTTAGAAACACAACGTTAGAGATGCTACGAGTTCATCACTACACTCTAGTGAACACAGAGAATGACACATTAATGATCCAGTGACAAAGTTGCATTTTCAATGAATCATACATCGGTGTCAGTAGTTAGGTTTCTATCCAATTGGCGACAGATTTGACGCTTCGCATTCAGGCCAAAGAGTTCAATCGTGCTTTCATCAGACCAGAGGATCTTGTTTCTCATGTTCTGAGAGTCCTTTAGGTGCCTTTTGGCAAACTCTAAGCGGGCTGTCATGTGCCTTTTACTGAGGAGTGGCTTCCGTCTGGCCACTCTACCATAAAGGCATGATTGGTGGAGTGCTGCAGAGATGGTTGTCCTTCTGGAAGGTTCTCCCATCTCCACAGAGGAACTCTGGAGCTCTTGGTGGTTCCAAACTTCTTCCATTTAATTATGATGGAGGCCACTGTGTTCTTGGGGACCTTCAATGCTGCAGAAATGTTTTGGTACCCTCCCCCAGATCTGTGCCTTGACACAATCCTGTCTCGGTGCTCTTCGGACAATTCCTTCGACCTCATGGCTTGGTTTTTGCTCTGACATGCACTGTCAACCACGTTATATAGACAGGTGTGTGCCTTTCCAAATCATGTCCAATCAATTGTAATTACCACATGTGGACTTTACCACAGAGACTTCATCTCAAGGATGATCAATGGAAACAGGATTCAACTGAGCTCAATTTCGAGTCTCAGAGCAAAGGGACTGAATACTTTTGTAAATAAGGTATTTAAGTTTTTTATTTTTAATAAATGTGCAAAAATTTCTAAAAACCTGTTTTCGCTTCGTCATTCCTGAGTACCGAATAAAAAATTTAAGTGAAATGGGTTTCCATCGCATTTTCAACTTTACTGATGGTTTTCTCACAAAGAATGTTGCGTTATATGTGCCCACTATTGTATTGGCGCGTGCACTTATAGCCTACATGATGAGGTTATTATGAACACAAGAGCGAGATTATTTTTAATTGTCAAACGGCAGTCAAGCATTGATCATCATGTCACCAAAATAAGATCCTCGATATTTATTGAAAGGAGCATCAAGCTCATCACTGTGCACTTTCACCCCCGTGTGAGGTTCACCCCCGTGCACTTTCACCCCCGTGTGAGGTTCACCCCCGTGCACTTTCACCCCCGTGTGAGGTTCACGCCCGTGCACTTTCACCCCCGTGTGAGGTTCATCCCCGTGCACTTTCACCCCCTGTGAAGTTCATCCCCGTGCACTTTCACCCCCGTGTGAGGTTCATCCCCGTGCACTTTCACCCCCGTGTGAGGTTCATCCCCGTGCACTTTCACCCCCGTGTGAGGTTCATCCCCGTGCACTTTCACCACCCTGTGAAGTTCATCGTAACTTATTTAATGTGTAACCTAATAAACTGCTTGCTTTCCCGACTAGTCATAGTGGGACGATGTCACACATGTCATCGTGTGACTCCAAGTTTACTTCAATATTATGGTAAATATATCAATATTTGCGCATAATAGCGTTTCCACCGACACTTCTCGCATAATTCATTTTACCGACATAAAGATCCCACCCTGTCTAGCGTATTTTGTTTTGTTGACATTTGGAAAGTTTACCGGAAAAAACTTCCATCAGGCCTGTCATGACCCTTAGAGGATGACATCACTAGAATTGATCATAATTTCCATAGATGGACACAGGGTGGCGCTGTGGTACTGTGGGGGGCACTGCCACCTACCGATGGGCAGCTTGAGCTTCTTGCGCAGGGAGATGCGTCGGGAGCGTGAGCGGGTTCGTCGGTCGGTGGTGGTGCCCGAGTGGGCGGTGGTGCACTCCGACGTGTCCTGCTCTGATAGGCTGCTGGTGTCGCTGGCAGCACTCTGTGACTTGAACATCTTCCTCCAGAAGTCCTTCTTGCCCAGCAGAGCCCCCGGAATCTGTTCATCACTGGGGAGATGGAGAGAGAGAGACAGGGATGGAGAGAGAGAGAGACAGGGATGGAGAGAGAGACAGGGATGGAGAGAGAGAGACAGGGATGGAGAGAGAGAGACAGGGATGGAGAGAGAGAGAGACAGAGAGAGCGAGACAGAGAGAGAGAGAGACAGAGAGAGAGAAACAGGGATGAGAGAGAGAGAGAGAGAGAAAGCGAGACAGAGAGAGCGAGACAGAGACAGAGAGAGCGAGACAGAGACGGAGAGAGCGAGACAGAGAGAGCGAGACAGAGACAGAGAGAGCGAGACAGAGAGAGCGAAACAGAGAAAGCGAGACAGAGAAAGCGAGACAGAGAAAGCG